>NW_027117848.1:94928-127047 GCF_038497905.1 Lipomyces japonicus | reverse complement strand
CGATGCGTTATAATACATAGTTGGTTAATAATTGGTTAGTATGCGCATTATATAATATGTATGCTCCGCAAACAATGCGGGATAATAAAGGAGATACTAAAAAAAAGAAAAGAAACGCATGGGTCAAATTTTGCTTAATTCACGGTGAAATCCGAGCCAATTGCAAGAGGGAGGGGAGGCGTGAAAGTATGAAATTAATACGTTTTGTTTTACCCGTCGCCGGCCGGTTGGATACGGCACGGCACCAAAGCGGGCGGTTGGGAAGGGATCACGTCTTTTAAGAAAAATGGAAAATGGTAAGTAACGGAATATACACACTGTTTGTTACCATACCATACAAATATGCACAAAGAGCAGTAATAAAATAACTCAATGAAACAAAAAAAAAAAATTAAAAAACTGTAATTAAAATGACACCTGGGCGGCGGATTTTAAACCCCAAAAGGTAATAATAGTTTGAAGATGGGCCGTTTGCTGCCCGATCCATTCGCCGGAGACCTGACCCACGACCCACGAGCCCACGAGCCCACGACCCACGACCCACGAGGCATAAAGAGTTTGTCGTTCGGCCGGCAAGTGCCGACTTCAGCATATACAGTCCCTGTGCCCATACCAATTATGCAAAGCACGCCATGCCGGGCCGGGCCCCGTTTAACATATTCCTGTGGTTATGAATAATATTGTTTTCGGGTACTTCTCTGTGTATGAAACGAACGAACGCTATGACTTTGAGTAAGGCCTGGCTGGGTCATGCTGCATTGATGGGTTCGGAACCACAATTGCCGGCCGAGAAATTGAAGGCAGCACACGAACCTCGTTTTTTAATTTCGATTTCAAGCAATTCCGCACATTCGGTTTTGTTATTTGATGAATAATGAGAGTTTTCAATTGTACTAGTAGTAACCATGGCAAGAAATAAAAAGTGACCATGCAATCCCAAGCCGAAACACCAAAAAAATAGAAAAGCAACGGATAAAAAAAAAATTTGAAAAAATAGACACTCAAAATAAAAATTGAACAGACTCGTACTCAGGCATTAAAATGAAGTAATGAAATACCGATAATATAGCGCACTCCCTCCAAAAAAAACCAAAAAAAAAAACCAATCGTCTATCTATGCATGCATATGCATTTTAAATTGTAAAATTCTTAAGCTTGGACAGTTTTTTAACCGGCAGACCCAGCAGGCCAGCATGTACCGTCCGTTCATGTCTGTCACGCAACCAAGCCGTAACAAAGCGATGTGTGCGACACTCTCGTGATCCTTGGTATCGGCATTCAAATTCGCGCACGCCGTGCACCTGCCTAAAATGTCGGGTGCAGTCATTATTCCGGTGAAAGCCAATCACATGCCAATCGCATGATGGCTCCTGACACTTGTACGGCCGTTGGGATGTTGAAGGATCTGGAAGTTCCAAAATATGATCCTTCAATGAGGATGCATCAGTGAAAACTAAAGCACAATGACGGCACCGGTAGGTACGGTTGTGGCCCTGCTTGCGAGTTGTACACCTAGGACGAACATAAACAGTATTAACAGGGCTTGCTGTGGGCAAAGAGTGTGGCGACACATTAGATTGAAGCGTAGGGAGGGGGTCTGAAGGAGAGTAATGCAGCGGTGGATGTTCATGTTGATGTTGTAGAGGTAATGACGATGATGATGATGATGATGATGATGAATGTTGCAGCGGTGGTAGCGAGTGGTGATGCACGTGAACTGATGGCAGTGACCCAGCAGCAGATTCAAAGTCAGGCGAAGTGGAATACGGTTTGTTGTAGTAGGACGGTATGTAATAGTCAACAGATGACATTTCCCTGGATGCAGAAGAAACCGTAGAATACGACGACGACGATGATGATGATGATGATGATGATGATGGCGATGATGATGATGATGATGATGATGATGATGATGATGTAGACCGGGGGTAAGAAATCAAATGATTCCTGAAATCAAATGGAGGAGCTCCGTACAAGCCGGAACTGTCATGGTGATCAACAAAATCAGAAGACCAAGGCTCATGTTTTAAAAGTGGAGTGGATACTTCAGACGACGACACCGGGTTGGCCGCAAAAGATGAATGAGATGGCGGCAATAGTGGCAATGAATATATGTTTGGTCTTTGAGCATAATCAAAAGATTCGTAGCCTGTGGCAGCAAGACTGGACTTTGAATAAACGAGCGACGAATTGATATCTGCACCTTCTCGCATGTCGTGCATCTCTGGCGGATGGTGATGAGGATAATGATGATGAGGATGATGATGATCCCAAGGAGTAAACAACGCCGAGGAAAACGACGACGAGTAAGTCATGGTGCCGATAAAAGCTCAAGTGAAAACAAAACCAAAAGAAAAGAAATTAGTCGCTATTTACCTGAGCAGAAAATTGGCAAGGTGGTGGGAGCAGCGAAGAATTAAACGCCAAGCGGGCCATCTGAAAGGGACCGTGCGTGCCCTTAATTGTTTTTCCCGGGTCCAGCAAGTTTTCAGCCCGGGTCAGTGATGGCTTGCGCACCGGCCAGCCATATACTCGAACAAGCAAAGTGGCAGCAGCAAGAGCAATATGGCAAAATTATTCCATCATGTTACGCCGGCGCTACCCAGCCTGCTCCCTTCTTATCTACCCGTACCTGGTTCCTGGCCCAAATGTTTTCTGACCCGGAGTCTAATTCCAAGTTGCTTGATTGGCTGTCTTGGCTGGCAGCGATAGGAAGTTGCCGGCCGATATCGGCATTTTTTTTTTTAGCTGGTTTGCCGCCCCGCTCAAGCTGTGCCGGGCGCCGCCTTGCAGCACCCTCTCACGGCTGCAGCACCCTCTCACGGCGGGCCACGATCGCCACGACAGTACATTGTCACGTGCGAGACGGTGGGTACCTCATGCCCGTGAGGGTAGCACGCAAAACTTTTGCCGGCGTTCTAAACGAATTAAAAATAAACGATGAACAAGAGTACATATATTAATGGGTTATTCTGCCGAGGTTTATGTATCATAGAAGTTGTGTTCTTTGGCTGCCGTGCTGTGTTGGTTTTGCATGGACATGCGTCCCACGACTTGTTCGATTTGATCAAGATGCCCATGTGTTCTTCGATTAATTACAACCTTGAAGTAATCATCACCTTTGTTTGACATTTATTCACCGTACATGCCAATACAATAGAGTATATATATACCGTTTTTGGACCGAGCACTGAGGCGTTGTTGCACGTTCTACAGCCAAGCACGGACGGCATTAATATTTAGCAATGCCCAATGGGCTGCCGTGGAAATTATCAGATTTCGGAGTTAAGTCACGTGCACAAGACAATTACTTGTTGCTCTGCGGTTGGCGAATCGAGGGTTTCGTAACCAAAAAAAAAAAAAAATAAAGTAAATAGGCGGAAAAAAATTAAAATCTATCATTCAACTTCACACTTTGTGCCTTTCTTTGTGTGGTTCGGATTAAGTATTATAATACTTTATTCTGCGGTTCAGAGGACTTTAGATTAATTAATTTTGGACACTTGCTGGCTATATTTTAATTAATACTCGTTTTTGATCGTTGCCTCTCCAACCCTGAAGTATTTTTTTAAATCGTTTCTGGCCCTATCAGATCTCCATTTTACTACGTTTCAGGTGCAACGTTTAAATTTTTTATCCTTCCCCGGATTTATTTTTGTGCATGCAACTTTCTGGCCAGACATTCATTATCACTCCGTTCTTGGCAATTTTATAACTTTCTAATTTTCTTTACCGCTTTCTCACATGAACCAACACCCGCCACCGTCGCAGCAGTCTCAACCTCTGCTCGAGAAGCCTATACCTGCTACCACAGCCACCGTCGACGATGACGAAGATTTTGATTATGAGGCTCTACCAAAAAATACTTCACTGGCATCTAATCTTATCGCCGGTGCATTTGCTGGCATAATGGTACGCTAATCTTGTTGTTTGTTGTTCCTCTGATTTTTTTTTGCTCCGAAGGCCGCCACCCGCCACGCTCTAGACTTCAGGGTTCGACCTTATTTACAAAATTTATTCAATTGGCTAACCACATGTACTATAGGAGCACACTGTCATGTACCCGGTTGATGCCATCAAGGTATGTCTTTTATCAAAAAAATTATTAATTGCTGTTTTCCCTGACTGACACGTTATTAAGACTCGTATGCAAATTGTTTCCGGGCCTAACTCCGGATACTCGGGAATATCAAATGCCATCTCAAGAATATCTGCTACTGAGGGAGCACGTGCCCTTTGGAGAGGAATCACGTCGGTTGCCGTCGGTGCCGGTCCTGCTCATGCCGTGTATTTCGCCGTGTATGAAAGTTCGAAGCATAAGTTTGGTGGTAACGAACCTGGATATCACCCGTTGGCAACCGCTCTTGCTGGTGCTTGTGCCACTACCGCATCTGACGCACTTATGAATCCGTTTGATGTCATTAAACAACGAATGCAACTTGCTGGAGCTAGATATCGCAATCTTATTTCATGCGGAGCGTCAATTTACCGAAACGAAGGTTTCTCGGCATTTTACCTATCTTATCCGACAACTTTGGCCATGAACATTCCATTAACCGCTCTCAATTTCACCACTTATGAAGCTCTGTCAAAACTTTTAAACCCGCAACGCAAGTACGATCCTCTAACTCATTGTATCGCCGGTGGCTTGGCAGGTGCGGTTGCTGCCGCCGCAACCACGCCGCTTGATGTCATCAAGACCCTTTTGCAAACAAAAGGAACATCAACAGACTTACAAATTAGAAATTCTCGCACATTAGCCGACGCGGCAAGTATCATCTATCAAAGAGAAGGACTGAAGGGTTTTGTTAGGGGCCTGCGGCCGCGTATTATCGCAAACATGCCGAGCACTGCTATTTGTTGGACTTCTTACGAAATGGCAAAATTCTACATATATAAAAGTTGGTGATTTTTTTTTCTTGTCTTAGTTTATCATAATTGTTTGATTGAGTCCGATGGTTTTTATATGGTTATATATTAGTTGTTCTGGTTTGATTAGTTGTTTCACATCTAAACATTTTTAGCACTCTTGTGTCTCACTATTTTGTGGAGTTTTGTTAGCCGGCAGTGTCATGTTTTCATTTTTTTTGTTTTTGTTTTTTTATTATAGACTTTAACATTTTACCATAAATGTAAGACAATGATGAATGATGATGATTCGAGTATCCATCATCGCCAATATTTAAGGTTCTGCTATATATTTGTGACTCAAAATTACCCGGCTTGGCCACGCCACTCACGTGTAATTCAACCCGCTTAGTATTTAAAACGTAACATCGTTCCGCTGGCATATACACATACTTGCTTGTTAAAAACATTATCACTTTGTCATTACATTGGCGTGATTGCTTGAAATAGGATTTTTTTGTTTTTTGTTCAGCCAGTTTGATTTGTACTTTGCTTGTAGCATTTTTTTTTGTTTTTAAGGCTACATTGCAAATTGTCGGAATTGACGTGGCTACGAGCTGTACTTTAACATATAACGAACGCCTATTTAGTTGGAAAGCTTTGATTTCGATTCTCCAATAGTTTTTACTATTTTGGAGCATTTACTATATTTTTCTTTAAAGGAAAAAAAAAAGGACTTTTGGTGAAATATAGTTTGCCGTTGTTCTTTGTGGTCTACTTACAAATCTACACTCTACAGTTTTGTCCATTCAAGGAAGGTCGGAAAAGGATTGTTATTCTTTTCTGACGACCTTCTGATTTTGAAAATTGCCCATCACGGCTCCTTTAAAAAGAAAAGAGGTGGTTTTGATTAGTGACGACGAAAAGTCTGACGACAACACAGCTCACGTAGCGCAGAAATCAAAAATCGAAGTTGCCATGAGCTTTTCAGACGCCAGTGAAGATTTTGAAGACTTTCAAGGGTCAGATGATGATTTTAACTACAACGATAGTTTAGATGGCTCAGGTATTTGCATTTATTTTTTGTTTTTGTTGTTAAACTTTCGTTGCTAACATTATATAGACTATGAAGACGCCGGGTTCACTGATATCAAACCAGAAAATGCCAGGCTGCGAGCATTCGAAGTCGAGCAAAAAATACTTTCGCACTCGGAAATTGAAGCAGCCCAAACGTCCCGGATCGACCAAGTAGCCGCAGTTTTAGGTTTATCATTTGAGAACGCGCTTGCGTTGTTACTATATTTCAAATGGAATCACGAACGTGTGATTGAACGATACATGGAAGACTCCGATAACGTGTTGAAAAAAGCCGGCATCTCGGATGACGGTAAAGATATTGAATATAAGATTGAATCAATACCTGGATTTGTTTGTGATATTTGTTGTGAAGATCATGAAGACCTGAAGAGTTTTAGTTTAGCTTGCCATCACAGGTTCTGCTTTGAATGCTACAATCAATATGTTACGCAAAAGATTGTTGATGAAGGAGAGTCACGCATTATTCAATGCCCAGGTGATTCTTGCACATATGTTGTCAATGCGAAGGCGATCAAGTTACTTGTTGACCCTAAAGTGTACGGTCGATATCATATTCTTCTTGATCGCACGTTTGTATTAGATCACGATCATCTAATATGGTGCCCGGCCCCAAATTGTGAATACGCGGTTGAGTGCCCAGTATCTACTAAGGATTTAAAATCGATCGTGCCATCCGTGCAATGCACGTGTGGATTTAGGTTTTGTTTTGGCTGCGGCCTGCCCGATCACCAGCCATGTATTTGCGTCTTGGTTAAAAAATGGACTAAAAAATGCGAGGACGATTCAGAAACTGCAAACTGGATTTCGGCCAACACAAAAGAATGCCCCAAGTGTACGGCCACGATCGAGAAAAATGGCGGGTGCAATCACATGACGTGCCGGAAATGCAGGTATGAATTTTGCTGGATCTGTACCGGAAATTGGCAGGAGCATGGCACGTCATGGTACAACTGCTCGAGATACGATGAAAAATCGGGCGTGGAAGCTCGAGATAGTCAGGCCAAGTCGAGAGCTTCGCTAGAGAGATATTTGCATTATTATAACCGTTTCGCAAATCACGAGCAATCCGCAAAGCTGGATAAGGATCTATACATTCGAACGGAGAAAAAAATGACCCAGCTGCAATCAACTTCTGGCATGTCATGGATTGAAGTGCAATATTTGGCACAGGCATCAGCTGTTCTGCAACAATGCAGGCAGACTTTGAAATGGACTTATGCATTTGCGTTTTACCTCGAACAGAACAATCAAACTCATTTATTTGAGGATAATCAGAGAGATTTAGAAATGGCTGTCGAACAATTATCGGAGTTGTTTGAAAAGCCCATTCATGAATTAGCAGAGTTGAAAGTCACCGTATTGGACAAGACATCATATGTTAACAATCGAAGACAGATTTTATTGGAAGATGCAGCTAAAGGACTGCAAGAGGGCAGGTGGAAGTATCAAATTGATATGAACTAGCACATTATAAAACGTCATTTTTCTTTCCCTTCTCAATATGTTCATTTAATGATTTTTGTTACTTCTTTTTTTGCAGTAATTTAGGTTTGGAGCAAAGGCGTGTTTTATTATATCTGAGCGTGTTCCATTTAATTTTGTTCAGTTGTGGTTTGTTGTGGTTTGTTGTGGTTTGTTGGTTTCGACTTTGGCTTGGCTGATTTTTCCCCATTTTGCAGTGCACAGTTATATGGCGCTTGGTTTGATTGTATTTAATAAAATTAATGTATTATTCTACGGATAATTTTCATACTTTTATATGTTTATGATATTACAACACTGAGGTAGGCCGATTGCAAGCTCTCGGCAACTGCAGCATGACTTTCCAGTACATAACTAGAAACCCTAGATAACAACATCCTCAACGGAAGTGCTAGTTTACATTATATACCTGAAAGGAAAAAAAGACCAATACGATGAAAATGTAGAGGAAAAAATGAACGGGTAACTAAGAGACAGACCCCATTCTATATACAAACCTAAGTTACCCGGCTTAATTTGGCTTCCTTATAAATTAAAGGTTTTTTTCGAATCATTCAGGTTTTTTTTTTTTTTATTACGGTTGCTTAAAGCGGGTGTATTAATGAACTGATGAACATGTAAGTTTTTATGTTTCATTTAGATATTTTATTGGTCTTTTTATGATGATAAAGAGTCCTAGTGACTTGAATTTTTTTAAACCCAGCTCGTTGAGTACCTCTTTTAACGCAAGAGTTGTCATGAGATGAAAGTTTACTCTGATTCGACCAGTAATTCAGTTGAGCCTGATGTGTTTCAAAATTTTGAACTAACGTATTAGAGTATAGGTGCATTGTTATTTTACATTTTGGTATATTTTTGTATTGAATATTTCTGAATTTTATTACACATTATTATCTATCAATAACTACATTAAATAAATTGCGTGACTATTGCAACTTGTCATAAAAAATTGTATTCTAATCTAATGTCTACTGCAAGTTAACTTGCTCGGGGACAATATTCTCGAGCTTGCCCGTAGTAAGAGCAGCTCTGATGTTGTCGATAACCTGGATCTCCATCTTCTTCTGAGTCTCAAAGGTTCGGGTTCCCACATGAGGAAGAAGAATGACGTTCTCGTTGGCAATCAAGCCAGGGTGAACTTTTGGTTCTTTCTCAAACACGTCAAGACCAACTGACGCAATCTTGCCACTCTCCAAGGCTTCGACAAGAGCAGCTTCATCGATGACGGCTCCTCTCGCGGTGTTCACGATGACAGCGCCATCCTTGAGCTTGGCCAAAGCCTCCTTGTTAATGATGTGCCTGGTATGGGGATTAAGTGGAAGATTGAGCGAGAGCACATCAGAGGTAGCAAGAAGCTCATCAAACGAGACATATTTGGCGCCCGCAGCCAATTCCTCAGACAGCTGCTTCCTGTTGTGGTACTGCACAGTCATGCCGAATGCTTCCGCGCGCTTCTTCAAAGCACGTCCAATGCCACCCATACCAAGAATTCCAAGGACCTTGCCCTCGGGATCGTGCGACAAAGCAAGACCTTTGGTCCATTCACCACGTCTTAATAAATTCAAGGCCTTGTTAAAATTACGAAGAGCTCCGAGAATCAAGAACAAGTTGACGTCGGCGGTGGCATCGTCAACAGTGCCTGGACAGTTAGACACGTGCACGCCGGCAGCAGTCACGGGGGCAATATCAATCTGATCATAACCTACAAGTAAATTAAAAAAAAAAAAAAATTTGTAGTATAATGAAATTTATGGATACGCGACCTACCTGCACCGTTGTGGCAGATGTACTTAAACGTTGAAGGAAATTCTTTGATTAGTTCTTCATCAAAGCGACCGGTGATGGAAACGGACGAAAAAGTACGATAAACCGCAACAACATCGGAATATTTGCCTTTTAAATCCTTAATAAAGGCTTCCCGGTTGGCCGAATCTGCAACAGATAACGTAGCAATTTCAGAGAGCGCTTCCCATTCCTTTTTGGCATGGTCGATGGAACCGAGAAGAAGAACGTGAGGCTTAGACATTATTGATGACGTGGAAAATTTCAAACTTGGTGTTAAATTAGATAATTGACTGTAAGGACTGAGTGAGCGCAATGACGACCTGGAGGATGCAGCGCTCTATATATCGGGTAAGCTTGGCCCGAAACACAAGATACAACAGATTGGCGTGGTGGACTGCCTTAAAAAAATAAATAAATTACCTACAATTTTAGAAATTTGACAAATCGAATTTGCAACAAACCAACGAAAACTTGCAGACATGTATGCAATTGACCGTATTTTAGCAAAAGATCTATAGTACAAAAAAAAAAAATTTGAGGGTTTATTAGTTGATATATTTATTGTAATTACGTTAACGTAACTTCGTTTAGTAAACTTAATGATAACCAAATTGTTGTAATCAATAACCCTAAAAACCTAAAATTGGATTTAAAGTTTACAAATTAACTATTTAATTTGGTAATAGTACAGTCAGCAGTTTGTTCATCCCAGCCTCCCCGCTCTCGTTTTTTTTTGTATTTTTTGTAGCGCACGCGAGAACATGCATCTTGAATTTTAGCTCTTTACTGTACATATTCAATACATCGACCGACAGATTGTAAGCACATATAGCCAATCTATGAGTAATTTGCGATAAGCGAATTGGTCTAGTTTGCATCGTTTAATTATAGGTTTAGATATTGTCATCTTTAATCATCTGAGGAATTTCACGTTTGCTTGCGCCGAGCGCGTTAGCTAGTTTGGCGTTCACTGAGACAGAGATTCCCAAACTTCGTTCCAATGGGGTTTTCACTTGATAATTGTTTGCAGCGGCTGCAGGACTCTTCTCATGGTATGGAAATATAATAAATTTTATTTTTTTTTTGGTTGATGTTGCTGAATGAAGCTCATGTGATCTCTATAATAGATGCCAGATTTAAATTGATTAGCGCGTCTGAACTTCGAGATTCTCTCGAGCTTTTCCATGGCGCTCAGGAATATCCGAAGTTTTTGGAACAATCTATTCCAGTTCTTGTTCAGTTGTTGGAATCAGTTCTGCCAAGCTTTTTAACTGTGTCCCCAGAGCAGGTATATTTTAACCCGACGCTGCACCGACGAACCAAGTACTAACTTATTAGAAACTGAGGAACTGTATATTAGAAGTCATTCACAGACTGCCAATGAATGAGCATCTTCGAAGCTATGCCATTCAATTAATGCAACTTTTAATGACCCTTCTGCGGACCGAAAATGAAGAGAATGGTGTTCTTTGCATGAAGATCATCACAGGACTTCACAGGAGCTATAAAACTGTTTTGAGTGCGCAGGTTCAGCCATTTTTGGATTTAGTTATTGAAATGTATAAAAATATGCCTGTGGTCGTCAAGGAAACGTTTGATTTACATTCAACATCCGTGCCACAACAAAATCTTAGTGTTGGAACTGTACGTCTTTACTATTTCTAACTAACGACCAAAATTCTAATTCGTGAATTTAGCCTGGTAATCATACCTTTCAATCACCTCGACCTATGTCACCGTCTTTGGCCACAGATATTGGCGGAGAAGCGCCAGCAAAGACATTGCCTAGAGGCTTGTTCAGTTTTCGTGTCTTGACAGAGTGTCCCATCATTGTCGTTCTCCTTTTTTCAACGCATAAGCAGTCAGTAAATGATAATCTATCTACTTTTGTGCCGCTCATAATTGAGGTATGTTGATAATTTTTTTAAAATGAAAATACAAATTTACTAAAATTTAAAGATGCTGTCGCTCCAAGCAGTGCCTCAAGCTGAAGCGCATACTGCAGCTGCTTCGAAGGGAGAAATTTACACGTCAGTGTCGCCTGCGATTAAAAATCGAATTGCGTTTGGGGAATTTATTACTGCTCAAGTAAAGGTAAGAGTTCTGAAATACCAGGTAAGCATATATTCTGACAGAATAGACAATGTCATTCCTGGCATACATTTTGCGAGGATTTGCCGCCGCTTTGAAAAAATATCACACTTTAATTCCCGAATTTGTTGTGAGGTTACTTAAAGATTGTCCACGTGAATTGGCAGCTTCGAGAAAGGTAAAAATTTGCTATTGTTCTTCATGGCTACAGGTCTAACTATAACAGGAACTGCTAGTAGCTACGAGGCATATTCTTTCAACCGATTTCAGGATTATATTCATATCAAAAGTGGATTTACTGCTGAACGAAAAAGTGCTTATTGGTGATGGGCTTACTGTTCATGAAACACTAAGGTAATTTTTTTCTCCTAGTATGACATTTCCGTTTTATTAACAAGTTAGGCCACTTGCGTATTCCATGGTTGCTGATCTTCTTCATCATATTCGCGCCGAGCTCACACCGGCTCATATATGGCTGACTGTCGAAGTTTATTCTAGAAATTTACAAGATAACACGTTGGCAGCCAGTTTCCAGACAATGAGTGCTAAACTACTATTGAATTTAGTAGAACGCATTATGAAATTGGAAAACAAGGCAGAAGGTGAGTGTGTTGAGATGACTTTTTTTTTTCTTCTTATAGGAAATGCGGCGACTAAATAATCTAGGTCGGCAATTACTTATATTCATCCTGGAGGCATTTGCCGAGAAGCTCGCAGCGTTAAATAAGAATTATCCTAATGCTCTTCGACACAGTTCTGAGGCTGTTGAGAAACGAGTGATTGATCCTATTGCCATAATTACTCGAGAAGAGGATAAAGGTACCCCCTTTGAATTTGCCGATGAGATAGAAGATGTACAAGAATCAAAGGATCTTGATCAAATTGATATTTTATCTGCATTTCCTATAAAATTGCATTTGGATCCGACCGGTGACGGACTGAAAGGTATGATATGAGTAAACTTAAGTCAATATGCGTTCTCTTACTTACATCAACTATTTAGATGGCAGATATTTGTTTAAGAATTTGATGAACGGGTTAAAGACAATCATGTTTGGCCTTAAAACATGCAACCCTTCTCCGCCTTCAAACGATATTCCAATCCAACAGTGGAATGACACTGCACGAGGCTTTAACTATGAACAAGTTACCATTTTTAGAAGGCTTTTCAGGGAGGGAGCACAGGGATTTTCTTATTACGCAACTGTTCGGGAGAAGCCAACGATCGATAGTCATAGAAATAGTTATGATTCGATTGGGCCTAACATTCCAATTACCAGTTCCAAAGAAGAGAAAGAATTGCTGGAGACTTTTGCAACAGTGTTTATTCATATTGATCCGGCTGCATTTCATGAAGTTGTTGAAGATGAGTTGCCAAGGCTGTTTGAGTGTATGATCCGAAATACATCATTACTTCACGTGCCGCAGTTTTTTTTGGCTAGTGAACCAACTTCAAGCAACTTTGCAGGCATTTTGCTCAACTTTTTGATGGATCATTTGAAAGATATTGGTAATGGAGATCCTTTACGATCCAACCTGCTGATTAGGTTATTTAAGTTATCGGTCATGGCTGTCAACCTTTTTTCTACTACCAATGAAGTAGTGTTTCAACCACACCTTCGAAATTTAATTTTAAACTCTATAAAGTTTGCCTCGAAGGCCGAAGACCCATTAAATTACTATTTATTATTGCGAACGTTGTTCAGAAGCATCGGAGGTGGAAGATTTGAGTTGTTGTACAAAGAAGTCTTGCCGTTATTGCAAGTTATTCTAGAAACTCTTAACTCTCTTCTATTGACCGCAAGAAAACCCCAAGAACGAGATCTTTATGTGGAGCTTTGTTTAACGGTTCCAGTTCGTTTAAGTATTCTTGTTCCTCATTTAAAGTATCTGATGCGGCCCTTAGTTATTTCGCTTACGGGATCTCAAGAGTTAGTAAGTCAAGGTTTGCGCACTCTAGAGCTCTGTGTCGATAATCTCACTCCGGATTATTTTGATAACATTATTGAACCTGTCATTGAGGAGGTAATGGAAGCCCTGTGGACTCACCTGCGACCTTTACCATACCCACACCAGCCAAGTCATATAACATTAAGGATTTTGGGGAAACTGGGTGGACGGAACAGAAGATTTCTGGAATCCCCAAAGAACTTAAACGCAGATGGTGCATCTGAAAACGATCCAACAATTCTTGTGGAGATTAACGGCATTAAGGGAAAGAGATCATTCCCCGTTACTAGTGCCCTTCCGGCAGTGTTTAGAGCGATAACTGATTATCGTGCCGATGTTCATTATCGCGTTGAAGCTTTTAACTTACTGCAGGCCACAGTAAAGCTTTTTATCGACTCTACTAACTTGGGACCTGATGCCGGCCAGACCTTGACGGAGTGCATTAATGTGATCAACTCGGGACGGGTTCCTCCAGATCCGAACTTCAATTTGCAAAGTGAGCCCAAGTCTATGAGAAAACTCCATTCACAGAATGAGCTATTTAAAAATATTTTGAAATATTGTTTTGAAGCAGTAGCTATTGCTCAAGTTCGTGAAAGCGCGACTGCGCTTATTTACGACATTTGTGAGCATGTCATTTTACTCGATATTGGGCGGGTGATTATGGAAGTCAAAAGAGATAAGCGACCATTCGTCTTATCCGATAATGAAGACCCTCTTAGCGTCGATTTCCGTTTGATTTACACTGCAATAACAGAGGCTCTTGGCTCATATAAGGCTCCGGTAAGGGAAGCTGGCATGAATGCAATCAGAAAGATGTACAAGACTTCTCTAGAATTATTTGGGACATCTGAATCCGCACACAAGTTTCCACTGTTTAAGTTTTTGGCGCAGGCATTTTGTCATGCATGCTTTGAAGAGGCATGGTATAGTAAAGCTGGAGGCTGTTTGGGATTAAAAGTATTACTAAAAGAATGTGATATTACACGTGATTGGATCTTAAAGCGTGAGATTGATTTGTTAAGGGCCTTGCTTTTCGTTCTTAAGGACATCCCACCTGAGCTACCTAGTAATGCATGCGATGACGCCCAAGAACTGATAGAATACATACTTCGAGTATGCAACACGGATATAACACAGGACGAAATTGGATCGCGGTTGTTTCATCAATTAACTAGCGTCTTCTTTTATGAGGTTTCAAATTCTCATCAAATTGTTCGTGAAACTGTACAGAAATCGCTTAGGTTGCTTTCTTCTTTGGCCAACGTGCCACTTCATCAGCTGCTATCACCGGTTAAACAGACATTGCTCGTGTCAATCTTTGGTAAACCCCTTCGTGCACTACCGTTTCCAATGCAGATTGGAAACATCGATGCCATAACATTTTGTCTTAGTTTGGAGAATAATTTTCTAGTGTTTAATGATGAATTGCTTCGTTTACTTATGGAATCATTAGCACTTGCGGATGCTGAAGATGAGGCACTCTTGGCAACCCCAAATCCGCAGAGGGCCATGGAGCATACGGTTTTTGAGCAACTTGTACAATTGAGAATCGTGTGTATCAGGTTATTGACTCTTGCCATGATGAAGCCTGAGTTTTTTCAAAACCATCCCGCTCAACAAGCTCAGACTCGTGCGAAGATTATTGCGGTGTTTTTTAAAACATTGTATTCACGGTCTAAACAGGTAGTCGAAGCAGCGAATGAGGGACTTAAAGCAGTCCTGTCACAGAACCATAAATTACCTAAAGACCTTCTTCAAAATGGCCTTCGACCAATTTTGATGAACTTGTCTGATCATAGGAGACTGTCAATTCAAGGCCTGGAAGGATTGGCAATTCTTCTTGAGTTATTGACCAATTACTTCAAGATTGAGATCGGAACCAAACTTATGGATCATTTAAAAGCTTGGGCTGAACCAAATGCTCTATATGACGCTTCAGGAAGGCAGTTAAAGAGCCAGAAGAATATCAACATTATTGCGGCTATAATGAATATTTATCATTTACTACCTGCAGAAGCGAGCAAGTTTATGGATAGTTTAGTTACCACAGTTATATATTTGGAGGAAAGCCTCAGACGATATCACGATAGTCCGTTTAGGCCAGCTCTTGTTGACTTCACGACAAGGTACCCGAAGGAAACTTTAGATTATTTTGCCCCCAAACTGGCTGATCGAAGATATGGAAAAATATTTGTGTATCTCGTTGGTCATGAGAAAAGTACTGAGCTTCGCGAGATATTGATCGCCAGTTTACAAATTTTAATACCTAGAGCATTGGAGATTCAGAAGCCAGACGAGAAATGTGGTGCTTTGATGAATCTTATTTATATTATTCATGAGATTGCTTTAAAGAAGCCAGAGTGGATCACAAGTCAAAAGGATTATTTACTGTTAATATTACAACAAGCTGATTGGTTACAGAAATTTGCTCGTTCTCGGCCATTATCTTCCACAGTTCATCTAGGGGTGAAGCAAGCTCTTGATTTACTTTTAAATATTTTTATTCAATGTTTTAAAGCCGATGTGAATGATGCTGATATTTTATTGAAATTAATTGACTCTATTGGCTCTAAGAACATCGAGCCAAGTGCTGATGTCTATAACCACATATTTGACAGCATAATCAAAAGTGATTCACTAGAACTTAAAGGGTTGTATCTGAAGAAGTCAATGGACTATTTTAATAACAGTTCTCATTCTATAGCCACTAGATGTTTTATTTTCACCTATATCATTAATTCAATTCTTATTATGGAGGTCCATCGGGGTGGTGATATGCAAGCCCTGTTAGATAAAGCGTGGATCGAAGCAGTTCATTCAAAGATATGGAAGCCTGCTTTAAATGACTTGTCGGAAGAAACATCAGAATATCAAGATCAGTACCGTCTTCAACTATTGCAGATGTCTGCTACGCTTATACATCATAGCCCTGACGTTGTTGCAGATTTAAGAAAAGACATTATTAAAGTTGGCTGGAATTACATCAAATTGGAGGACATTATCAGTAAGCAGGCCGCCTCGGTTTTGATCGCATATTTTATAGTTGAGTATGAGACTCCTCTAAAGATTGCTCTTCAGATTTATCTGCAGCTTTTAAAGTCACACCATAGTGATGCGCGCGCTCTGGTTAAGCAAGCTCTTGACTTATTGGCGCCAGTTTTAACTAAGAGATTGACATCGGACAGTCAAGTTCCACTCTGGGCAAAGTATGCAAGAAGAATTTTGGCTGAGGATGGTCACAATGTCAACCAAGTTGTGACGGTTTATCAGTTCATTGTACGGCATCCTGACCTGTTTTATGAGTCGCGCGAAATGTTTTATAGCCTTATTGTGTCGGCCATGCCTAAACTTGGATTAATGACGAATACTCCATCAGAGAACCACGTATTGTCTGTTGATCTTGCGGATCTTATTTTGAAATGGGAGAAAACAAGAATAGGAAGAATTTTTGTTAGCGAAGAAGTGACAACAGATAAGTCTGGGGAAAATACTTTGGCGCTACCGGAAAATCGGAAGCGCCGATTTGACGAAGTGGAGGAGTTATCCTCGGTTGCCAATTCTGGTAACTCGGAAAATAAGACTCAAGACAAGACGCAATCTTCTCCAGCAACTGAAGAACCAAGTGGAGAAGTCACTTCTGTTCCTTTTCTGTTGCGCGAGGCAACGATTACATATTTGATTAGGTTTGCATGCATTTCACCGCAGAAGGCCAGTGAAAGTCCGCTCGGGAAACGTATCATCGACATTCTTCATCAGTTTTTAGGTCCAGGCTTATGGTCTGAAGTGAATGTAAAGCTAACATTTTTTGAACGAAGTTTGACGCAAAACAATTTAAATGGTGTGGCCGTGGTGACATATATCAATGCTCTTCAGGTAATTCGAGTTACATTAGATCAAAAATCAGATGAATGGATCTTAGCAAATTTGGAACAGCTGGAGAAGTTATTGAGTAAGTCTGTGCATTCGGATATAGAGGAGATTCAAGAATGTCTACAACCTGTCATTGGAAGAATTTTGAGAGCAACGAATACCTTGAATAGCAATAGCGAGGATTCAGTAGAAGAGGCAGTTGGAAGTTTTCTTAGCATGATTACTGGGGTTATTCAAGAGAATCTTACAAATTCACAGGCAATGACTTCTAGTGTGCTTCTGACTTGTACGCTTACTAAATATAGGCCACAAGCAGTTGATCCTTTATTTCCATTGCTTATGAGAGCGTTCGGTAAGTTGTGCAAGGATCATACGGCGATTAGTGCTCAACAGGGCCAAAATGGTACCTCTGGCGTGAATCCTGTAAATGGTCAGTCGGCGGGCAATGGACAAACTGTCGGTCAAGTTAACCAGCATTCAGCCTCTACAACAACGAATGGGGGCTCTTCAGCTCAAAATGCAACTGATGTTGGAGGAGCAAATAGTGAACTTGATCCGAAGAAAGTTGTCGTATTGCTCACTAAGTTGTTAAAGATTGGATCAGATAGAATTTCTCATTTGGAAGATCAGAGACGTGTGTACCTAACGGTAGTAGCTCAGCTGGTGGAACGCTCTACGGATATAGAGCTTTGTTTTAAAATTTTGGACATAGTGAGAGGCTGGACTTTTAATAATCCTGAGCTATTCCCGTTGATCAAAGAGAAAACTGCGATTCTTTCGAAGATGATGATTTTTGAATTGCGTGGCAATGCTTCGCTTACGGAGGCATTTTATCAACTTGTAATCGATATATATGAGGACCAGTCATTAGCTCGTACTGAGTTGACTGTACGTATGGAGCATGCTTTCCTGGCTGGCACTCGAATTGCGAATGTTCCTATTAGGAAAAGGTTTATGAAAATATTTGGACAGAGTTTGGATAGATCGTTATGGAAAAGGTTTATGTATATTGTGAAGGATCAAAATTGGGAGAGTTTGGCAGATTTCATGTGGTTGAATCAAGCCACTCAGCTTTTGTTTGGATCCATTGAGCTTGATGTTAAAATTGCGCCCAATCAAGATGATTTTTGGATTCCGTCTTTTAACTCACTGACGAACACTATTGTACCTAGTGTCAATATTTTAGCATCTGATGAGGTTGAATCATTTCTTCAAAGAAGAAGGTCTTTTATTACATCAAGTTCCAGTGTTGTGGCTGGCGACTTTTTCAATCCGGTAATGGAATTGTTTTCTTACGACGCAGAATCGGTGCGGAATTCATGGGTAGCATTTTTTCCTGTTGCCTGGTCTACGGTTGCCGTTCGCGATCGTAATGATGTTTGTCGAAATTTTATTACCCTGTTGACAAAGGAGTATCATACTAGGCAGCTAGACAGGACACCTAACGTTATTCAAGTTTTGCTAGAAGGATTTGGCAAATGCAGTACTCCAATTCAACTCCCCCCGCCTCTTATTAAGTATCTTGGCAAGACATTTAATGGATGGTACACGTCGATGCAGTTACTTGAGGAAGCAGATTTGCACCCCTTGACTGACAGCGTTAGTGTAAAAGAAAGCAATCTTGATGCTTTGGTTGAGATGTATGCAGCATTGCAGGAAAGTGATATGTTTTATGGACAATGGAGAAGACGATGTCAATATGTCGAGACCAATACTGCTATTTCTTACGAACAAATTGGGGAATGGAATCAAGCACAACAAATGTATGAAACAGCTCAGATCAAGGCTAGAAGCGGTGCGTTACCCTACTCAGAGTCCGAGTACATTTTATGGGAAGATCATTGGATACTCTCGGCAGAGAAGCTTCAACAATGGGATATTTTGTCTGAGTTGGCCAAACACGAAGGATTTACAGATCTTTTACTGGAATGCGCTTGGCGTATGGCTGACTGGGCTGCAGAAAAGGATCCATTAGAGCAATCTATTAAATC
This sequence comes from Lipomyces japonicus, assembly GCF_038497905.1. Lineage (NCBI taxonomy): Eukaryota > Fungi > Ascomycota > Lipomycetes > Lipomycetales > Lipomycetaceae > Lipomyces > Lipomyces japonicus. Next base: position 107,929 of record NW_027117848.1, on the reverse strand, counting down.
AGTAATGGACGTGCCAACACCGAGACGCTATATTTTCGAAGCATTCATGTACCTTCAAAAGTTCTCACAAAAACCCGATTCTTCAACTACCGAATTATCAAAATGTTGCGACGAAGGTATTCAGTTGACGTTGCGAAAGTGGCATTCACTTCCAAAAGTTATTACAAATGCTCATATTCCTCTTCTTCAATCGTTCCAACAGTTTGTCGAACTTCTTGAAGCAAGCCAGTTATACAAAAATCTTGCTCTTACTGATGTTAATAATGTTGAAACAAAGTCACAAGAAATGAAAGTCATTCTTCAAGCGTGGCGTGAGCGGCTTCCAAACATGTGGGATGATATTAATGTTTGGGGAGACCTGGTCGCCTGGAGACAGCATGTGTTCTCGGTTGTTAACAAATATTACTTACCACTTGTCCCGCAGATTCAGTCACAGTACGGCAATAACTCGACTACAAACTCAACTTCTTACCGAGGATATCATGAAATTGCTTGGATTATTAATAGGTTTGCTCATGTGGCTCGAAAACATGCCATGACGGATGTATGTATTGGCCAGCTCACAAAAATATATTTGCTTCCGAATATCGAAATCCAGGAAGCTTTCTTGAAGTTGCGAGAGCAGGCTAAATGTCATTATCAAAACCCTAACGAGCTCAGAACTGGTCTTGATGTTATTAGTAACACAAATTTGGTGTATTTTACTTCAGAACAAAAAGCAGAGTTTTTCACACTTAAGGCCATGTTTTTCGCAAAGCTTGAAATGTATGACGATGCAAACCAGACATTCTCGAACGCTGTCCAAATCGATTTTAATCTTTCCAGATCATGGGCTGAATGGGCATATTTTAATGATTGTCGATTTAAGGAAACTGGTAACATGAGTCATGCAGCGCATGCCATTAGTTGCTACATGCAAGCTGCAGCACTTTACAGAAATGGAAAAGTTCGAAGGTTTTTGGGGAGAATATTGTGGCTTATTAGTTTGGATGATGGTTCGAATATTCTGGCTAACGCATTTGATGGGTTTACTGGAGATATTCCTGTTTGGTATTGGATAACCTACATTCCTCAATTGCTGACCTCGCTATCGCACAAGGAAGCGAAACTAGTTCGCAAGATCTTGATTAGAATTGCTAAGAGTTATCCGCAGGTAAGCATTTCAGTGTTGTAAACGTATATATTTACTAACAGTCTTACATAGTCTCTTCACTTTTCCTTGCGTACGACTAAAGAGGACTATTCGGTTCTTCAAAGACAAGCATTGCAAGCTACTCAGCGGGACGCCAGTCGAAATCCTAATGCCAGAAATTCACCATCTGCTAATCCTGGATCGCCTATGGTGAACACCACCTCAGCCAGCCCGCAACTCCAAAGTATGATCAGTTGCGAACTGAATAATAATATAATATTATTGTACTAACTTTTTTTATTTTAGATGCTTCTGGTGCTCATTTGATAAGACAAACACCATCTAACGCTGGATCACCTGCGATGCAACACAATGGACAACCCCAGCCAAATACGCCACTACAGCCATGGGAATATGTTGAAGAGATTTTAGGAATTTTGAAGACAGCATATCCATTACTGTCGCTGTCGATGGAAACTTTTGTCGATCAGATTTATCAAAGATTTAAATGTCCAGAGGACGAGGATGCATACCGTCTTGTGGTTGCATTGTTTAATGATGGAGTTCAGGTAAATAAATTTTGCATTGATGGTTGATACTGGCTAACATAAAGTAGTATATGAGTCGATTACAATTCCCGAACGATGATAGTAAGCTGCCACCCGCAGCTGAGGTCAACATTTCGAAATTTGCTGAAACTATTTTACCGAAGCATCTTAAGGTAAAAATTTGTTTTTTAATCAACAGGCGTATAACGAATAGTTTTCTGACAAATTTCTAGCCCGCTTTCGAAGCTGATTTTGTTCATGTTACCCCAGATATTCATACATATGTGTCAAAACTTAGGCAATGGCGAGATAGATTTGAGGAGAAGTTGGACCGTCGTCAACAAGTTGAGAATTTGGAAGCATTAAGTCCTCATTTGAGCGAATTTCATTATCAGAAGTTTGATGATATCGATGTTCCAGGACAATATCTTCTTCATAAGGATTCTAACGCGCATTTTGTGAAAATTGAACGATTTCTTCCCAAAGTTGAAATTGTTCGAGGTTTCAGTGTCTGTTACCGCCGCATCACGATTCGTGGATCTGATACGCGTACTTATCCATTTACGATTCAATATCCTGCTGCTAGACATTGCCGACGAGAAGAAAGAATCACTCAACTGTTTAGAATTTTGAACAGTAACTTGTGTCGTCGCACGGAGAGCCGGAAACGGAATTTAAATTTTTATCTTGCGGCTGCGATTCCTTTATCTCCTCATTTCAGACTTGTGCAGGATAGTCCTGACTTTATATCATTACAAAATATTTATGAAGATCATTGTCGCCGGGTGGGCCGTCACAAGGATGATCCAATGATGTTTACTATTCAAAAGTTACGACAGGCTGTAGAAGCTCGACAAGGGGTAAGTTTTTATATTTAGCTCTTTTTTTTTAATTATAATTACATTTGCAAGATTCTCACACGGGCCACAGAAATCGGATATACTCGGAGACAAGATTGATATATTGAATGCGATCCAAAATAATTTGGTTCCATCAACGTTAGTGCGTGATCATTTTATTAAATCATTTAGTTCATTCAGCGATTTTTGGTTATTCAGAAAAGAATTTTCATACCAGTATGCCGGCGTGGCGTTCATGACGTACATGATGAGCCTGAACAGCAGATATCCTCATAAACTGTTGATATCTCACACGTCTGGAGCTGCATGGGCAACTGAAACCCTTCCTTGTAAGTGAATTTATGCGAATATTGTGAAAGTCTTTGAAACTAATTAATTGTTACCAAAAAAAAAAAGCCTTACCGCCTCACACGACATCGCCAGCTTTTTATAATCCTGAACCTGTTCCGTTCCGGTTGACGCCGAATCTTCAAACATTGATGGGTTCAACTGCCATGGAAGGATTATTTTCGCCATCAATCATGATATTTGCAAAGAGCTTAACTCCGCCAGATTTTGATTTGGAGCAATATTTGACATTGTTCGTACGAGACGAGGTTATGTAAGTAAAAAAAAATCGTACTAAGATGTGATGAAGCGGGGATTGTTTAGAATCGTTGATTTCTAACATTAGTAAACAGATCATGGTATACGTTTCAACACCGGCCATGCGCGCAAGATCAACAGTTGTTGGAGATTGTGAAATTAAACGTTGATCTTATATTGAAAAAGACGCAAGCATTGGCACAGGCTAGCAAGGGCACGATTCCGGCAAATCAAACGGTTATCGACTTGGTCGCGCAGGCAGTTAATCCTAAGCACTTGGCACTTACGGATAACTTATGGATGCCGTATTTGTAAATAATATATATATATATATATATAATTAATAATGGATGATTTATTGATGAATGTTCTTTGGTTTTAATTTTGTTTTGTTTTTTAATGAATGTATTTTTAGTATTATTGTCATATATATTAACGCTACACTTTAGTTTTCGTTATCCAATACATTGGCTCAGGTGTATGGTACGATATAAATAAAGACAACATCATTATTAAATTATAAAACTATATACCTTTTAGTAAAAACAACACTTTGTAAAAACAAAAGCCTCTCTTCACCGCTTTTCAATGCATCTCCACTTCTGCAAAAAATTTACACTCCTTGGTCAAAACTAGACATCCCCCCTCCCCAAACAAAAAAAAAAAAAAAAATCGACCGTTTTTTTTCTTTCCGTAAAATCAGGTGTCACCTGCAATGGCCCCCATAATGCTCCGTACTCCATGCAAACTCCGCATACAAAAGATTATTATATTGCCTTAAACCCCAAAAAAACCAAAAAAATAGTAATTGGCTATGCAAATATTCATGGAATTTTTTGATATATTACACCTCCTTTGTTTCGTTTTGACGTTGAAATCGGTCGTTTAGATACGGATTCATCATCCGATACATTTTCAACTTCCTTCTCAATGTCGTTTGACCGTGTCTCATCCACATATTTTGTACTAATTAAAAATTCTTTCGAATCCACTAAATCACGTTCATCAATTTGAAAATAATGATTCCCCGGCCTTGAAGAATCAGTCGATTTTTTGGAGCTTGCAAATCTGTTTGTCCAAAATGAAAAAAAATTCGTTTGTTTATCATGTGCCGAACAGTTTAATGATTCATCAAACGTTTCAGATTTTTCGTACTTTACTTGGTACGATGTAACCGAGACTGAACTTGAATTTGTAATCTCACATTCAGGCGGAGCGATGGCTTGAGGGATAAGACAAGGAAGTGCAGAACCAATGTATGTGGCTCGATTAAGCCAAGCCGGTCCGGGCTGGTCCGTAAGTCGCAATAACAACGAATTTGTAAAATGATTGCAATTTCTAAAAAGGTACCCGTTAGTCTTCATTATCCAAAAAACAAAAAAAAAAAGCGCGCATGTGAAATTTTACTTATGAAGAAGGTTATAGCTCATGCCCATGTATTCCGTGCTAAGTTCATTAACTATAGCTCGAACCTCTGCAGGCGAGTAAGAAGTATAACCATGAAGCAAGCTTGTCTTGCATGTTATACCACCAGGCAACTCTGTTTTAGGCTTTGAATAATAAACACCAGATATGCCAGGCTCAGTGTGACCACCGAATGCGTATTCACGGCCATCAATCTCGACAGCTGAATGATACACGCCGATGCCAAAGTTCCAGATGAGCGGCGCAAACTTGCTGTCTTGAAGCATATCATAAACATTAATCGTAACGCTTAACTTGCGGGTGCCATCTCTGCTGTTTTGCAAGTTCGTGATGGGCTGGCTGTCGAGATGCAAAGACGCAGTCGAACTTGATGAGCTGTGTTTTGCAGGTTGCGGCCGAACGCAGGTTGGATTTGCGGTTCCCAAGTATGGGCCGTTCGAAGGAGAACTAGACGTGCTTCCGGTTGCCGTGACCACGGTGGTCATCTGAGTCGTGGAACTAAAACTTCGAATACTGGATGGACGTGAATACCGACGGGATGAAAAATCTGAAGAATTGAAGCTAGGTGACGGTAACAGATTATTTGAAGACGAAGAAGAAAAAAATAATGAAGAAGCTGATGAAGAAGTTGGAAAAAATGACGAATACGGCGGGGAAGGCAATGGTGACTCCACGGATGATAAACCAGATGAGGGCGTTAATGTGGAGTATGAATGCCGACTTTGCTGTTTTTTGGATGCAACCGCAATGTCGGTTCCTTCATTTTTCAACGAACTACGTCCAATAAAATGTGCCATTGCAGTTCAATTGGTACGCCTGCAATTAAGCGTAATGATAGATATATTAACTTGCTCTGGGATGAATGGGATTAAAATTTGTGTCGGAATAATAAACCTAGCAACGCATGTTGCAAGTCCCAGAAAAACCAAAATCAAAGATGCTTGTTGTAGCTATTGCTGGACTGTCGTGGATATAGGTCCTAATTCGAAAGAACGTAAATAAAAAGAGCGTAATGGTTGCTGTGTAGGCAAGAGTGCCATCGGAACTTGGACAAGGATGATAAGCCAATGAGCTCACAAACCAAGAGATAATAAGGTTTCATAAAATGGCAGGTTTCCGCATTGCAAAAAGCAGATTTGGCGTACACAATTCTTACTAAGCGGTGCTTATTTGTTCCTCATTTTAACGGTATTCTTTGTTCGCCAAATCGCGTGCTTTGATTTTGCCTTAACAAGTCTGCGCATCAACATGCCAACACAAACAAAAAAAAAAAAAAAAAAGACAGTTGTTTTATGTCGATTTGACATCGTAATCGTCAAACCAAAGTAAACCTATTTTGAAACTGTGCCACTGGTGAGTGATTGAGCGATCCCCAGTATACAGTTCGGCATGCGGACGCGATTTCATCCTGTTTTTTTTTTTTGTTTTTTTTTTGTACTGAGAATAGTCCTTTTTTATAATGTTTACATGTTTAAACAGTAACGCATGGATGATTGAAACACGATTTCTGACACTTTTGAAGTTGGGAGAAAATTAAAAATGAAATAATTCATGCCAAAATAAAAAAGTTTGCATTCATTGCGGTGTGGAAGGACCGAAATATATATCCAACTCAAGTAGTCAGTCACACGATGTATGATGGATATCTATATGCAATATATGCTTCAAGATGTTTTTTACGATCAAATCTTGACACTTGTTTTGTTCAACATGACAGGATACTGGACATTCATTCATGTCTATAATTATTCTGTAACAAACTATAAATTAAAAAATAAGGTAAAAAAACACAATTCATAAATAAACAAAAAAACCATCACCATGCAAATCGTAAATTAAAAAAATGCAAAAATAATAAATAATAAAAATTATAGTAAATCTTTCGTTTCTGTAAAGTTAAATTTTCCTTCCCTATAAAGAAACATCTCTTCTTTCAATTTTCAGTTGAGTTTAAACTTGACCAAACGTAACACTTCTTCTCCATCGATCGACAACTTCCATGCGCTTGACGTCAGATTCAGTTGCCGGGTCATATCTTGGTCGATTAGGTGACGCACTAGGTGCCGGTCCGGCAAAAGACTGTGGTCGTGGCTGCTTTGAGGAATATTGCCCTCTATTGTAAAGCTGTTGCTGTTGCTGATACTGCTGTTGTTGCTGTTGCTGTTGCTGTTCATACACCTTCTTTTGGCGTAACAATTCGAGTCCTTCAGGCGTAATCATGGACACAGGTCGAACGCCTTGCTTTGGCAACGAAATACCGGTGATTTGAGCTTCTCGTTCTTTCATTCTCTTGGCTAATGCTTCCTCACTATTCAAAACCGATTTTTGATTGGTTTTGCTTTGTCGATGCGGTAATTCATTATAGTCTCGCCAATATCCAGAATTGTTTGCATAATTGTAACCATTCCAGCCTGTATATTCCTGCTGCTGCTGAAACTGAGACGGGTGAGACGCATAATTTGGAAGTCCGTATTGTTGGTTGCCATAATACTGCGGTGGGTATTGTTGAAGATGCTGCTGATGGTGTTGTTCTTGTGGCGGTAGTGCATGAGGCGCCTGATACGACTGCCTGTACGCAGACAGATTTGGAGTAGATACATCTTTACCTGGCAAGCTGTATAGATGCTGTGCCGTTGTATCAGCACGTACATTCAACGCGCCGCCTGGCATGTGCGGACCAGGTGAACGGCTCTCGAGACGCAAATCTGGCATAGAAAAATCCCGACGAAGACCGCTGCCAGGTCTAGGTGGCTCGGGCAAGATCATACCACCACTCCCATTAGAAGCCCAAGATTCATGCCGGCCATGACGAGATGACGGCAGTCGTTGGCCATCGCTTCCAAAACTTTCATGACTCGGGGTTGACCGGCCGGATCCAAGCTTGTACGCGGAATTGCCGGATGCGTGGCGCATGTGCCGCATCATCTCCGCCTTTTGCACGTTCTGCATGGACGTTGAGCTGTACCGCTTAATATTATTTTGCAATACGGAGTCGTCTGGCGACTTGGCATGCTGCTCGGCCATGACGTGAGAATACACGGCACCGAGGGGAACGTCGTCCTCATTATGCCTTGCTGCAGTTGCTCCTTGCAATCCATACATGCTCACAACGTTCTTTCGGTTATCCCGGCCCCGTTTAAAGACGTCGTCCATCTGCAGCAATGTAGACCCACGTTCAGTAGCGGCCGTCGTTCGAATGCGAGCCGATTGTAGTTCCTTGCGAGCGTCAAGTTCTTGAATCAGTGATCTCGGACCCTCAGTAACAACAGGTAATTCCTTCTGTGGCGTGAACGGTTCCACGTTCACTGGCTCGTCAAGTACTGCTTCAAGAGCATCGTGTGGATTTTGAAAATGCGTAATCACGCCCGGCTGTACTGGGATAGAATTGTAAGCAGAATCAGGTTGAACTCCGCTGCTGATACCACCATCACTATTAAGTAAATCCAACGAATTCCTCCGCGAATGAGATTGAGATGCCGATTTGGGACGCGGCAATTTTTGCTCACTTTCGAATGATTCGGGGCTTTCGGATTTAAACATCGGTCCCAATGGAAACTGAGACAATGACCTGGACAGACGACCAGAATCTGTTGGAGTCGTTACAGCAACAACTGATGGCAACTTAACGGTTGTAACCTTAGGCTTGGCCAGCAACGGCGGAAGCCTAACTCGAGACGGAATCGGAGCAGGATAAAGAACGTAGTTATCATGTTCTGCCGGCGGAGGAGGCAATGTTGAATGCCTGTTGGTGGCAACGGGATAAGATCGCTCACTCGAAGAAGACGAACTCACGGCTGCTGACATGGCAGATAATCCGTTCTCAACCACAAGTGGACGAGTTGGCAGTGGCTGCAGTACTGGCGGGCTGGAAATGACATTAGCAGTGGTTGCATTGTCGGAACCAGCATCGGCACTGTTAGTCAGCGATGCCTCTGAGCCTTGCTGGCTTCGTTTCAACGACAAGTTTGTTTCAGACCCGCTATCAAGCACTAAGCCTTGCACATGACGGCTTAAATCAGTCTGCGAACCAGAAACATCATGAAACTCGTCATGTGATGATGCAGAAACGGATTCGGTCAATGGTGAGTCTAGGGATTGGCCATGAATATCCTGATTAAAATTCTGAACCACCGGAGTTTGAGCCAAATTTTCAAACGACGAAGTCCTGTAAGTTGCCATTGCGGTTTCCCGTTGCGCGCCTTGACGGGCGTTTACGTTTCCCATCGCAACCGCAATCTCGGCAGGTCTTTGCCTATGCAATCGGGCAGTACTTTTGCCGGTTTCCTTGTCATCATCTTCTTCATGAACTTGATCTAATCTGAGTAACGTGGCAGAAGAATTGCGACGGACATGATCTGGCATCGTCCTATCTTTGTTCTTAATCTCGGGAAGCGACGACGGGATCAGACTAACCAGTCCTGCGGTTGACAGATTATTATTGTATTGACCATCATGCTGCCGAGTCTGAGACGGTGACGATGATGGCAAACGCGCATTATTGCCACTTTCTTCCGGAGAAACTTGAGTAATTGTTTTCTGGGCCGAGTATTGATGCTTATCTGCTTGATTCGTTGTTTTATCTGGCTTTGGCTTCTTTGATCGAACCAATTTGAACGGGGCCATTTAAACCGACAACTTTTCTCCCTAGAAGTAAATAGAGATAATCTATATATATATTAGTATTTACTTTTGGTAGCATACAATTTGATCCATCTTAGTCCTTAACATCTGAATGAAGCCATACATACCCTTGTCTACTAAAAATGCCGTCAAAAAGCAAAAAAAAGGCTATCTATCGACAGAAGCGCTTTAAATGCGGGCAAAACTTCTCGATAATAAATTATGCTCGTTCAAAAATATGAGTGAAAAAAAAAACCACCCCAAAATATTATATGTAAATGCAAAGCCAACTTTTTTTGCACGATAAACCCATCAAAGGGGGGTTCAAGCTGATTCTAAAATTTACTCCGTTGGGCGGACTTGAAACTTGATGCATTCAGGAGTTTAACCAACGTATAAATAAATATAAGGTTATTTAAATAAACCTTGTTCGGCGGACCATTAAATGTTAATCTTGTTTACGAGTAACTTTGCACAGTAAAACAAGGCGTTGTGCGATAAGGTCCTTCCTTGTCCATTCATATACATATAATAATAACCCCAATTACTTTTTTATCTAATTAGAAACGTCTATAAAATACACCCATTGATTGTTTTTAAATAAAAAAAAATTAATCATTTTTTTTTCCAAAATATGCAAGTCCAAGCAAGTTAGTACGATTTCATCTATAATCACCCTGGTTATATAGACCGATATCAACTTCTGCTTTGCCCTCGCCATTCACGAGATCCAGCCTGCCAGTCAATCCCTGATTTTTTAATTTTTTCAATTTCGAATTGGTAAATCGTACTTCTTCCAAATGTTCCAAATATCCGTTTTCTACTCCGGTAACATAATCTCCGGTAAACACGCCAACTTCAAAATCTTTCACGTTTGGGTTCTCGTCGGCGACGGCGGATACCAGGTCGGGCAAGGTTTGATAGATCACGTCGTCGGCACCGATGGCGGTCGCAATCTCACGTTCTGACCGAGCGTATGCAACCAATTCTTTCGTATCAGCCAAGTCGATACCGTAAATGTGATTATGCCGGATTGGGGGCGCGCATGATGCGATGTACACTTTCTTTGCGCCGGCTTCGCGTGCCATCTGAACGATTTCTTTCGAAGTCGTGCCCCGCACGATCGAATCGTCCACGATAAGAACATTGTGACCATTAAATTCAAGGTCCATGGCGTTTAATTTCGTACGCACGCTTGAACGACGAGCCTGTTGGTCCGGCATGATAAACGTCCGGCCGACGTATCGATTTTTTACAAACCCTTCACGATACATCAACCCGAGCGTGAACGAAAGTTGCAAAGCGGCATTACGTGAAGTATCAGGAACAGGAACCACCACGTCGATGGCCTTCTTCAGATTCTCCAACCCGCCAAATCTCTTCACCAAGTTTGCGGCAAGTTTTTCACCCATGGCAAGATGACTTCGGTATACCGAAATGCCATCCATAACACTATCCGGTCTGGCAAAATAAACGTATTCAAAAATATCGGGCGTGTACGACAGCTGAGGTGCGACTTGCCTCACAATGGGCTTCATGGTCGATTTGGGGATGATCACTGCCTGCCCTGGCAAAACATCTTGCCATTTTGAAAACCCCTGAGCCTTGAGTACGACGCTCTCGCTCGCCATCATGTAATCAACCGTGCCATCAGTTCTTTGACGTTCACCGAGCACTAATGGCCGGATACCATTGGCATCTCTGAACCCGATCAATCCAAACCCGGCAAGCATGCCAACGCATGCGAACGCGCCACGACATTCCCTGAAAACGCCGGCAAGGGCACTGAAAATATCTTCCTCGTTAACGCGTACTTTATTTGTCTTTTCTAATTCGGCCGCAAACACGTTCAAAAGAAGTTCCGAATCCGAATCAGTATTGATATGCCGATGAACGTCTTGATCGAGATACCGTCTCAATGCCGGGGCGTTGATTAGGTTACCATTCTGGTAAGTGTGTTAGTACGCAATCGCAAATCTGTAAAAATTAAAATAAAAAAAAATTACGTACATGCGAGAGCACAATACCATATGGTGAGTTGACATAGAAAGGTTGAGCTTCGGAGTTTGCGGAACTTCCGGCCGTCGGATATCGCACTACGCAAACCAAGTCAGTCAGTCAGTTTGGTCCCAAAAAATAAAAAAGAATCTCAACTCGCAAGAAAGCTTGCAAGTACCAATTTTTTAATCATACGTACAATGACCGACACCCATATTTCCAATAAGTCCATACAACCGTTGCTGATTGAAAACGTCTCGAACCATGCCGTTGCCCTTGCACTGATAAAGCCGGCCGCGAGGACCACACGTCACGATGCCAGCCGCGTCCTGTCCTCGATGTTGCAAAAAATGCAATGCTTCTAAAAGCTGTGCCGAGCATGCTGCTTCTGAATCAGCAAGTAAAATACCACAGATTCCACACATTGTTGTGTCTTTGACTCTTTTTTTTTTCCTCTAAAAAACAAGCAGGAACGGGCTTTGATGACGGAAAATTACAAAAAAAAAGTGTTTTTTGAAATACTTTCTAAAAGAAAATATACCTTAACTGTATAAGGTGAGGAGCAAATTTACCGCTATATGAAGTTGCTTGAAGTATTCGCCCACATCTACAAAGAACTTTTTGAAAAATTAAAAAAAAAAAAAAAAAACTCAACCCGCGCCTGTATAATACAAATCCCGGGAAACCTTCAGTTAAGTCGCCGTGATCTACGTTTTGAAGTTTAACACCACAAATGAAAAACCGCATATATAGAAAGCATTGTATTTGGCCATGTTGCTATAGTTAGTTATGCAGGACTACGATTAATTAATAAATTTAAATTATATTGGCCGTGTTGGGAGTTTAAACGCGTCAACTAGTCAACTACTGGAATAATATAAGTGTTGTTCTTGTTCGGTTCTATTTGTGACAAATAAAAAATTAACTAGTTACAAAATATACGTGTCCAAATTTTCTCTCTTAAACCGGATGACTCATTTAAGCCATTAGATGCATTAAACAAATATCGCAAGGCTGCTGGAACCAGTAATCCTTGACAGGTCCTGCACCCCTCGGTTACGCATGTTCAACGTGTGCTTGTCGTCTTTTGTTAGCTTGGGTCGTAATCAATTCAGTCATGAATCGTACAAATGACCGATGTTATATAGAGACAAAAAAAACCGTATAAGAATTAAATAACCTTGGCTTTCTTCACCACGATCCCCAGAGATGACCGCATTTCCTTCCTTTTCTTTAATAATGACAACGGGTCGACCTTTCCATTCGGCGCTGTTCGCGCTGCAATCTTCCCTGCTTCCTCATGCGTGGCCGTTGAGGTTGCAACTGATGCAGATTTTGCCGGCAGATTAGGCGACACGGTCTTGCCATTCTCATTATTACCTCGCTCGTTTTTGATTTTCCGTTTAGCTTCTTCAAACGCTTGTCTTGCAGTCTCTGCATCTTGCTCATCCTGTTGACGATCCAAATCTTGTATTACTTCATGCTTATCAGCATGAATTCGATCCAACATGGCCTCAGGATTAATTTTTTCATTCATGGCGTTTCGGGTTCGGATCTCGTCCAACGCGTCTGCGATTGCCATCTCACGTTTGGTATCAAGTACTTTTGTTTCCAATTCTTTCATTGCATTTTCTTCTTCTTCTTTTTCTAATCTGTCCAATCTTTGCTCCTCGGTTTCTTCCGCACCATCGGCTTGCACCCATGGCTCATAATTTCTGACCGCACCTCTTTCGGCTAAATAATCTGAATTTTTCGGATCTGTCTGCAAACCAAAAAATAAAAATAAAAATATAAGCTGTTAGTAAATGATTTTTTTTTAAAAACCTTGGGGGC
>NW_027117848.1:0-94918 GCF_038497905.1 Lipomyces japonicus | reverse complement strand
AAAATTTACGCTTTTTTTAAATTTTTTTTTTTTAAAAAAAGTCACCCCCCCCCCCCCCCCCCCCGGGTGTTATTTTGAATACTCACCTTAAACGTAATCTCAGACGAACACCTTGGACATCTAATATAAAACCGTAATACCGAAATGCCCAAATATTTCTCTCCTGTTCCTTCTTTCCTGGCATTAAATTTTTTCCCCTTGGCAACGTATTCGCCACATGTCGTGCACCGCATCGAAAACGGACTCATTAATCTGACCGTGTTTAGCTTGGCCGGCAACGACTTGTCCTTGCGTTGGCGCACGATCTTGGATGGATCAAAATTTGGTGGGTAATATTTGTTTAACGTTTTTCTTTCTGCCATGATGAATGCAGTGAACCTGATATCAATACGTTATTGTGTTATTCTATGAGCTGATTCAAATCGTTCTTGGATTGAAATGTTTAATAATTAAGAAGTCCGCCCCTGGGATTTATTCTATCATTAACCTAACCCACTGCGAATAAAAGTCCACACAATATTTACAAATACTACGAGAACTTTACCTTCACTTAATCTTTGACCTATAGATACAAAATGGACAGTCCGGCGCCTGATTCAAGCATAAAAAATTTGCACATTCAGCCGATATCGTCACCCAGTCCGTCTGACAGGGCGTTTAATGCGTCGCTGCCGTCAAACAATCATATCAATGCCGATTTGTCGTCACGTGTGAAGCAGAATCTCGACCTGCACCATCTCTGGACCGAGCTTGCCGTTCATCAAATTCCATTAAGCCAGCACCAGCACCAGCACCATGATGAAATAACTCAGCAGTTGAGTACTGAATCGTCATGGCTGACGCATGACAAGTTGCATATCATCAGCGGCAGGCCGCCGCAACGACTATATGGCACTGACGTGCAAGATGCGAACGGCAAGTTTGCAATCGAATGGGTCTTGCCGGCACGTACGGAATCAAAATGGTCATTAAGTAAATGGCATGCCGTCTTTGCGGCAGTTGAATCGTTTACGGATCAAAAGTTGGATCGCGTGTTGATGGCCATGCACACGGAAGATTCAACCGTGGTGTATTATTTTGTTCACGCTGGATTGATCAAACCAAGGAAGAACTTGTAAAAAAAAAAAGTAGATTTGTTTGCATTTTGACTGGCGTTTTTGTGTTTTTCTTTTTCTTTTTTTGCTGTGATATAGTTATGGAAACATTTAGAAATGAAACGATTAATATATATTGAACATTATTAAAACACAAATTCCCACAAACAAACAACAAAAAAAAAAAAAGGAAAATCTTTTTTAAAAAAATTGACTTAAATATTTGGTATCACAATTTTTATCGTCTAATCTGTCGTGCTTTCATGGCCTCTATTCTAGCCTTCAATTGACTAGTTACTTCAGCTGCTCTTCGCCAACTTTCGACTGAATCTCCTGCCGATGTTGTGCCACTTGACAAGCTTTCTTCCGCTGCTGACGTGCTTATCGGACTAAATGCTGATGATGTTCGCGCACTTGCAAACGTCGAACCATTTGTAATTCTTGAGCTGGCCAAGCCATTCTCCTTCTCCTCCTCAGTCACGTGCGCAGTTGATTTGCGTCTGGCTAGCGGCGTATTACTGGCTTGTCGCACGTCCTTCACTGGATCGTCTCGAGAAGCGTGAGTGAGCTGCGGATTGGCGCTGCGAACGTTCTCCAGCTCTCGTTGCAAGCCAGAAATTTGTGTCTTTGCGCCATTAAGTTCGCTCCTGGTCCTTGCCAGTTGTGTTTCCTTGGCCTTCACTGAAAGCACGTCCCTGGTATGATCTTCAATTAATTGTTGATTATTAAGTTGCAGCTCGGAAACGGCTTGCGACAACTTGGCGTTTTCACCTTGCAATGCTTCGACCTGTTGTCTTAATGTTGCAATTGATGACTGCCATTCTTCTCGTGATCGGCGCAGCTCAGAAAGTTCAGCTTTCTCGGCAGCCAAGAGACTGCTGTTATTGGAATGTGAAGTGGAAGAAGAAGAAGAAGACGGCAGAGACACGCCGGTTAGGCCGCGACCGGTTCCTCGTGGCGGCGGAGTTGATGACGCCGCCGCGCGTGTGCTCGTAACCGCAGCTCTGGGCGATGACGGAACTGGCTCTTTACGCAAGCTTGAAGTTTGCGTGGTACCGATTCTTGAAGTCCGCGAACCTGGCGGTGCCAGTCTGGATGAATGTGATGCAGACGATGGTTCTGATCTCGATGTTGAAGACGAAGACGATGTTGGCGGAGTACCCGACGGCGCTCTTTTTGTCACGCTGCTCGCTGATGGTCTTGCGCGCGGAGGCCCGGTCGGTTTTGATGATGGCTTGCTTGACGCCGGTGCAGGTACAGGTGGTGCTGCTTTCTCTGGCTTTGCCCGGACCGTGGCTGCGTCAAACGATTCCTTAACCATTGTCTTTCTAATATCATCCAACCCATCAATGTAGGGCGTCATGGCCCGTTCACCAATCATTTTCATTACGGTTCCCAAAACGTCGGCTCCAGCAGCTCTCACAGGCTTTGCCGTATCAGCCAAAAGTGTTGTCGCAGCTTCGCAAACGTGCTTGATTTCGGCCTGCTTTGGAATGGTTCTGACCGTTCTCAGACATCTGACGAGAAACAAGGCAACCTGTTCTTTAACTTGAGGATTCTTGTGTTTTATAAATTCTAAAATGTCTTCCAAAACGTCGCTAAACGTAGTCTATCAAATTTAAATAAATTAGCATGTCACATAATATTGGCGGGGGCCAATCAAAAAGCTAAGAACACTCACAGATTCAAAGACAGCATCAAGAGCATTTCCTAAAGCCTCAATCACGGACGCTTTCTTTTCCTTAGATCGTTCAAGAAGAGACGTAAACACGTTAGGCTTGTATTTTGCAAAATTATGCCTTAGTCCCTTGGCCAGCGATTCCACGCAATTTGCGGCAACCATGACGACGGCCACGTTGGCATCTTTAACGATGCACTTACCCAACACGCGCGTGATTTCAGCAAAATCGGAATCAGCAATTTTTGCAACGTTGGCGAGTTGAAACAATTCATCCACCGCTTCCTTGCGCTCCTTCCATTTGACTGATGCCATGTTTTCAAAAAAATTGCTAGGAATTTTAGATGTCACGTCAACCGCATCTACTAGGTCATATGAATCAACCGGTTGATCTTCTTGCGCCGAATCATCGTCTGGTTCGGCATCAGCTGCGGCTGCTTGTGATAATAAAAATCGTTGTTGCTTAGGTTGCACACCTTTAACCGCCTCGAACGCCTCTTCAAGATCTTTTTGCTGAACTGGTTTCAAATCAGGCAACAGAACTGATTTCAAAGGATCAGCCATCCATTTGTAGAGTTCGACGGCAATATTGGTGGCCTCAGCCCGCACGTTCTTGTCCGTGTGGGCAAATAACTTGGGCAACACCTTGACAATTGCTTTAGGATTGACAGTTTTGGTCCCAAAATTGGTAATAATCTCCCGCAATGCCATTGCGGTTCCGGCCACAAGTTTTGGCAACTTGTTACTCAGGATCGGCAGCAATTCGTCCACGACCGGGTCAGGGGAGTCTAACTCGACAAAATACAGCAACGCCTCCACGGTTTTCTGTTTCGTACCTGCTCGCACACTGGCAAGACCCTTTTCAGCCAACGGAGTGACCAAAGTGCCACGAAGTCGTTGGCAAGCGTTGGCTCCACCGTATTGAAGACATGCGACAAGTGACGTGATGCCAGCTTCGAGCGCGGCCACGTTAGAATCGGTAACTATCTTTTTGTAAAGAGCAGGATCTGATAAAAACGGTTTAAAACAAGAATCTGATTCGCTGGCAGACCTTGAAAATTGCTTTGTCATTTCCTCGTATGCATTGAGACGAGCCTTCCAGACCTTTATCGTGAAAAAGTAAAAAGGTTAGCAAGAAACACCAAATGATTGAAATCCCAAGCTGACTGACTGACTTTATGAACAGCCCTTTCGGACAATGGAATGGACGAGTAGTCTTCCTCTTTATCTGCTTCCATCTTGAATCAAGAGCGACAAAAAAAAAAGCTTTGTATTAAATATTTTGTTTTTTTTCTTTCTTCAAACAAGTGTTTGTTTTTGTTTACTCCTGACGCGAGAAACTATTTGCATAAGCGTCACGCGGTGTGACAGCATAACAAGTCGCATCACGTGCAAAAACAAAGGCATCAAATCGATTTGGCCAACATGGGCGGGCGCATGAGCCATGCCAATTGATCATTGACGAACGTGCGAACGTGCGAACCAGGGAATGATAAATAATTAATGGTCGACAATGTTAGTGGCAAGCGGACGATGACGTCCTTGACCGCTCGGCAGCGTCAGGAACTGTGAGTTTTTTTTTGGTAACGTGATATGAAAATGGGAGGAACTAACAATAGTTTTTTTTTTAAAAATAGGAACGAGTCAATATTGGAGTACCTGAGCTTGTCTGATCTAAAGCGAACTTACGAGGTCATGAAGCAAGAAATGGGAATTCAAATTGATGCCGAGCCAAAATACAATGGGCTGTTGGAGAAGAAGTGGACGAGCGTGGTGCGGTTGCAAAAGAAAGTGAGTTTTTTTTTTTAAAAAAAAAAAAAAAGAGAGGTTACATGCTAAAGAAGAATGCAGGTTATGGACTTGGAAGCCAAAGTGGGATCGTTGCAAGAGGAACTGGACAACGTGCCATCGTCAGGTCGCACGATTGCCGACCCGAGCAAGTGGCTGCCGCGGAGCCCGCGGTACGAATTGACCGGCCACCGGCAGTCCGTGACCGGCGTGGCATTCCACCCAGTGTTTACGCAACTGGCATCTGGATCAGAAGACCAGACGGTGAAGATATGGGATTGGGAAGTTGGTGAACTGGAGCGGACGTTGAAAGGCCACACGAAGAGCGTGACCGACGTGGATTATGGCGGCCACGGCACAGCCGTCATGCTTGGTGAGCCAAAAAAAAAAATAAAAAAAATAAAAAGAATGGCACATGTTTTTAACTGGCGGGTTGCTGACCAAGAGTTGTAATTGTAGCATCGAGCTCGGCCGACTTGACAATCAAGTTGTGGGACGCCAGCAACGAGTACGAAAACGTGCGAACGCTTAAGGGCCATGACCACACGGTTTCGAGCGTGCGGTTTGTCGGCGATGGCACGTACGTGGTATCAGCATCGCAGGACACGACGGTGCGGGTGTGGCAGGTCAAGACCGGGTACTGCGTGCGCGTAATCTCGACCGCGCACGTAGCGGGGGTCAAGGCCGTGGCGCCGGTGGCAGTGGCTGGTGGCCCGCTCCTCGTGTCGGTGGGTGCCGACATGGCTGTCGTCGTGACCGACGTGACGACGGGGCACACGCGGCTGCGCATTCCGGACGCGCACGACCACGTAATTGAGTGCGTCGCGGTCGCGCCCAGGGCCAGCAACGAGTACTTTGGCTTGGCCGCGACTACCACGACCACTGGTGGTGACGATTTTTTTTTCGCAACTGGCGGCCGCGACCGGCGAATCAAGGTGTGGAATTCGCGCGGCCGGCTCGTCATGACGCTCGACGGCCATGAGAACTGGGTCCGTGCGGTCGAATTTCATCCCGCAGGCCGGTTTGTGGTGTCAGCCGGTGACGACAAGACGATCCGGTGCTGGGACCTGACCAAATCCGGTCCGACTACGAGCAACAATGGCGATGGTGATGGTGAAGCGCACGCCGGCGTGCTTGCGCGCACGATTGAGCGGGCGCACGGCCAGTTTGTGACGTCGCTTCGGTGGGCCCCCAGCAGCAGCAAACGAGGGATTCGATGCGCAGTGGCGACGGCGGGTGAAGACGTGCGGGTTTGGACGTGACGACAGCTGCTTAGTATTGTAACATAGTATATCGTAATTGCCCCGGGCGGAGCGCTGCGACAGCCCCGAGACCGGCGGTGGCGGTGCAGGTCGCCGAGCAGCTCAAGTGTCAGCAAGCCACTGTGGCGCCCCGCGTGGACAATGGAAACTTAAAAACTAATGTCGTATATATAATCCGAGCTCGGCCTTCGACTGGCCTGACTCGGTTGATTGATAAAAGATCTTCGTATCCCTGCCATGGCCTCAATGCAACAACAGAATCAACAGCAAGGGCGCATGCTTGCAGCAAACTCGTTTTTGATATTGCCCGTCAACATTGCTTACATTGTAGCATCAATGGCGTCGTCGTTTCTGCACGCGTCCACGTGCATGACTGTCGTGTCCCGTCGGCGGCCAGATCAACACCAGCACCGTGTGCAGTCAGCACGGCCGCCGCGGCCTTCGGTACGCACGACAAGTACTACTACAGCTCACTTGGTTGACGCTACGCAGAACGGCAATTACAGGCACATTGGTTACGACGACGACGACGACGAGGACGACATTGACCTGTCACTGACGACATTGCGCACCACCGAGTCGTCGGTCGCGGTCGATATTGAGCAGCCCATCACGACGCACAATTCTTTTGTGCTGGCTCAGCCGCCACCTCGACGGCGGCAGCATCAGTCCATGTTATTCCAATTGCAGCGGTTAACAGCACGCAGGGCCGTGCCGGCCTTTAACATCAAGCGGTCTTCTCCTTTTTCATCTGCTTCTTCCTCTTCCCCAGTTGCAGGCAGCAAGCGCAACAATTCCAAGCACAAGCGGCAACGCGATTATCAGTTTTCCGTGTATTCGTGTGATGACGACCGTGACCAGTTTTTGCTGTCGGCAGCTGGGTTTGATCTCAAGCTGACGCGGTCCGCCAGCCAGGTGTGGCACGTGCGGTCTGACGACGACAATAACGATGACTTGGCAGTTTACGTTTGTAATGAATCATCTCCGCGCGACCAGTTACTCGGCCGCTGGACCCGCGCGCAGGACGGGTCCAAAACCTGGCATTTCGTGAGCAAGCGACAAGTCCTGGCCGTGCTGTCCGGCAACAGGATGGATATTACGAACGCGGCCGCGTCGACTCATCACGGTCAGGACACGTACGTTTCTGGAGTACGGTTTGACGAGGCATTAGCCCTGACTGCCGTGTACGTGGTCGCAGTTGAAGTATTTGGCCGGCCGCCGCCGCCACCACCACGACTGGCCGAGGCCAATTCGACCAGGCCCCGCGCGCCTGCAACTGCAACGGCGTCGACAGTGAAGCCTGGCAAGAAATTGACCAAGCAACTCTCGCTGCCGTTGCAACTCGACTATTTTTCATCCGAGTCACGCCACTGGGGAGCCTCCATCTTACGCCGCAGTGGCACGATCCTGAGAAAGACCATCAGCTACGGCAGCAGCAGACAGAAGATCAATCCTGCATAAGAAATAGCTGGCGTATTTTGTTTTTTTTATGCATCGGCGAGGAACAAAAAATTTTGGATTTCTAGGCGTTCAGGTTTATTTTCATTTTCTTGTATTATATACTACTACACTTCATCACTGTACATCTAATAAAAGAACAGACGTTCGACTTCACTTGTATTATATAATGCATTATAAGACATAAGGTTAAGGTTTCTATTGTGGGCGGGCAGGACAGACTCTGATTCCGGGTCAGCAACGCCACAACGCCACGGCGCCGCACCAGGCAAAACCAAGCCACAATTAAAATCACCTAACCACCGGCATATCATGACGTATTGCATTTCTAATGACTAAACAATGATGTAAATTCTCGCCTACGTCATGCTTCCCGCATCGTCTTTGAGCTTTCGACTCAAATGTTCCTAGACAAGAAACAATTAACTATATAAAGCACGAGGATTTTTTGTTTTTCATTTATACAATATAAATTAGTAGCCATCTATCTAAAACTGTGTCGAATGTCTTTGTCTTCGTCATCATCATTTTTGGATTCAAAATCTTTGTCTGAACCCCTGGTTCAGGACAACGTCTTGGCCGACAACTCGGCCAGAGTCTACCGAGATTATGATGATCATCATCATGATGATGACTTTCCCAGTCCCACACCACCACAATCGGCTGCCAGCTTGTCATCCGACTTTGACACGCCGGTGTCCGGTTCCGCATCGCCATCGTCCGCGGGCACGACTACCAGTGGGCCTGGCGGGGCCGGGTATTATTTCACCAGTCAGGGTGCAACACCGTCGCGGCCGGAATCTCGGTCGTCAACTTTAAGTGGCTTGTCTACCACGGCAGTAAAAGATGGCGTCGAAGGCAGGACGATCAGTCATCATCTCAAGCTGGATCCCAAAAACGCGCCCAGGCTGCCGCACGCGTTTCATGCAAACAATCACCATCAGCAACACCAACATCAACATGTCACTAAAAATGCGCATGGTGAATATCACCATGACATAACCACGTGAGTTTACAATCCAACTTACGATCCAACTGTTTAATCACTGTTTTGTTTTGCCAGCTAACCCATATTTTTGAAATGGAAAAAAAGTCCCGGCGAACAACAAAACCGAGGAGATCAATTATGATCTGCATTAATCTTACATTTATGTTATTTTTTTTTTTTTTTTGAATTTCGAAAGATAATAAAATACAATGCCAGCATTTATCATCATGAATAAGCTTGCATTCTAAACGCCAGTTTAACCTGCGCGTCTTGCAAGGTTGATTGAAACAGCCGGCCAAAATCTAGCCTAGGCCGGTCGTAGTATTCTTCAAATTCATCATCTTGACTGAGTGCTTGCAATAATGAACATAGTTCGTACAATACTTCTGCTTTCTTTTCGTGAATAATGCGGTTTCGCAATCCGTCTTGCAGCGGCTCGCACGCGCTATCCAATAGGTCACTAAACATGATCATGTTTAGCCAAAACAAGAAAAATAAAAAAATAAAAAAATTACTTACTATACGACGTCTTCGCCGCTAATAAAAATAGCGTAAAATAAATCATATTCATCATTGCACACCGTTCGCATGTACGCCACGCTTTGTCGGGTCTAAAACATTTATTAGCTTACTTGCTGCAGACCAAAAAGAAAATAAAAAAAAAAAAAACATGTTACATTGACGCACCAATTGCAGCAAATCTGGTATTGAATTTTTCATCTCGTTCACGCGCTTAATCACGACCGGCAAGATCAACCGCCGCCTCACGTTCGTGTAGCACTTGTAACAATCACCAATCAAGCTGGCATATTCTTCATGACCTTTCCGGCGTTGCTCAATCTCGCTCGTAAGTTGTTTTAGCAACGGCGCATCAACCTTAAACTTGGTATAAAACAAGGCTGACTGGGTCGCGTCATTCAACGCCTTGGCCTGAATATGTTGCTGTACATCCGCGGCCACGTCACGCATGGCTTGCACGAAATAACCCCGGATAAGCGTCAACGCTCGAGTCATGCATTGCCGAAACCTGACCTGGTACTGATCCGCGCCAGCAAAACTGGCGTGCGCGGTCACGTAGTCCAAGCAGTCATCCAGCGACGCAAGCATGTGCCTGAACCCTTCCTGCGTGACGAATTCTGTGCCCGGCATGTTTAACCGGCGCGTGAATTCTTCCAACATGTTGAACGGTTTTAAATGTGCCTCTAATTCATCAGCCACGGATTGCAACCGGGCCTGTTCGGTTGACAACGTGTCACATGATTGCTGGAATGACAACGTCTGGGTTTTGACAGATTCGAACCCGAGACTGAGTTGGTCGATTAAACCGAGCAAGCCGTTTGCCCGGTTAATAAACACGTCGCATGCTTGCCGATGTGAATCAGCCATGTTTCGAAACCGCACAATGTCAATGTCGTTAGCCGATTGCAGGTCTGGTTCTAATAACGCATACGTGTGCATAAATTCGCTTTCGCTCTCGTCTGTTTTTAGTAATTGTTGCTTCTCTTTTAATGTAAACGGATACACAAGTAATCCACTACCAAGTCCACCATGAGTCGTCCGCTTCATTTTAAGATTATTAACTGATTTAACCTTGCGAACGGGTACCGAATATTCAGGAATGTCGTGCGTTTTTGATGAATCTTCCACCACTTTTTTTAATGAACTCGTGCTGTCTTTCAATGACTTGTTTAATACCCCACGTTATATCAGCATTCCTCAAAAAAAACAAAAAAAAAAAAAAAAACAAAACAAAACAAAACAAAAACTATTGCAAACACTGGTCCTCACCTGCTGGACGTGTTCTAACGCAACATCTTGAAGAATCGATTTCCTCCGCCGCCGGTGTTTCTGTGGTTGCGGGGCGTAATGTGACGGATTGACATGATACGCCCAGTCATCGTACATGACTCTCACCCAATATCGCTATTTTTTCTTTTTAATGTGCCTGGAAAGTTGCAATCGTGATTTTCTGGTCCTGCGAAATACGAACATGGTTCGAGGATGGTTGTGCAACTTCGTTGCAATTGACTTACCCGGACGTTCACTAAATAAATGAATGCCCACATGCATTTAACTCCAAGTAACGAATGATACATGCAATAACAACTTCATTACGGCCAAACAGGCTAATGCTGTAGTACCGAGTCAATTTTTTAAATATCTTGGCAAGCTTGCTCGACGGGGAAAAAAAAAAATTAAACACCAAAAAATGACACTATTTGGAGTCATTTACCGTCGAGTTCGCAATCGCAGGAACGGGTCCAACCTGACGGCGATCGCATCAATCCTGTCAACCTTATCCATAATTTTGGCATTATCAGGAATTACTTGGTTATTCATATTACCGATTGAAAATCAATCGAGAAATAATTATATTTCTGAAAACGCGTTATTGCCCGGTCAGGCGCTAACTTATTTTCATGGATCAGAAGAAAACATCGTGCGAGCGTTTAGGCAAGAGATTCGAACCGTGCATGCCCAATTTGGGCTTAAATCTGATTACAAGTAAGGAAAAAAAAAATAGTTGGGGTATTATTTTTATTTTTATTTTAGTTTTAGTAAGATAATAATGGACAAGTCACTAACAATGTGAACCAGGCGAGCAGAGACCGTTCGAAAATGGATCGATGATATTGGATACAAATCCGCCTTACATAATTGGACATTATCACCTTTTAGCAATCACAACGGTGATAATGCTGTTGGGCAAAAATTTGGAACCAACGTTTACGGAGTCTTGCACGCGCCGCGTGGGGACACGACCGAATCCATGATCTTGTGCGCGCCATGGCTGTCTGCGGACGGACAAGTCAACGAAGGCGGTGTGGCGGTAGCGGTTTCTTTAGCCAGGTACCTGACCCGGTGGTCGATTTGGTCTAAGGATATAATATTATTGATTCCATCCGATCCGACGTTCGGGTTAAGCTCTTGGATAACGGATTATCATTTTTCGTCCATGACTTCACCTAGCGGGTCAATTCAGGCAGCGTTAGTGTTGGATCTGCCCGGAACTGATGGCCGGTTTGATGAGTTGGAGATTGAATACGTCGGATTGAATGGCCAGTTGCCCAATTTGGACCTGTACAACACCGTCATGACGATCGCCGGTCACATGAGCGTCAAGGTATCAATCCATGGCACGCGTGAGCATGATGCAGGCAGTGGCACGTATCAAGCCAGGGCTGCTACTTTGTTTAAGGGAATTGCTGAGCAAGCATTGGCTGGATTTTTCATTCCAGCTGCTGGGCATGCCGTATTTAGCGGCTGGAGAATCGATGCCGTTACTTTGCGAGGCAAGATAACTAGCGATAATAATGATCGTGGTGGGGGCGCGTATGATCAAATGTTGTTTGGCAGAATTACGGAAGCATCGATTCGATCGATCAATAACTTGTTGGAGCATTTACATCAATCTTTTTTTTTTTACCTGTTGCTGACAACAAGACGGTTTGTTAGTATCGGCACGTACCTGCCATCAGCCATGCTCGTGGGTGCAAGCTTTACGGTTAAGGGAATATCGCAGTGGCTGATTTCGTCGGCGGAAACCAACACCGCCAGCCTTAATCACGTGCAACAAGCGTTTCATGCGTTTGCCGTGTTTGCAATCACAATTGCGTGTTGCACGATCGTGTTCGCGGCAGCAGCATGGGCGCCGTCTCAGTATTATTCCGTCATTTTTGTCGCCATTTTTTTGGTCATCTTGCCACTGTCGCGCCCTGCAAGCTCGGCATCCAAGTTGCGTGCGCTGGCCAACGTTTACGCCGGCTTGTTTTTGACCACGTTGGCCACGTTAAATTTTTCGCTGGCGTTGTTGCTGGGCGTGATTTTTGCGCCACTGGCCCACGTACCTGCATTTGGGGCAACGTTGGTTAGCAAGTTGCTGCCGGTCGTGACCATCGCGTTTACGTCACCGTTCGTAATCGTGGCCGGCGGATTGTTATATGGTTACCATCACGACCAAGGCCAGGTTGCGCAAGTATCAACATGGCGTGCGATCGAATCTATGTTGACTACCGCGGTTTGGAATTGGCGCGCCCTTGGAGTTTGGGGTTTATTGCCGGTTTTTTTCTTGGTTTGGATCCCGTTCTGGGTAGTGTCAAGCTTGGCCGTCATGACTAACGTGAATTACGGAAACAAAGTGCAGGCACATAATCTGGATAAAAAACGATCCATCGCAGAGAAAAATTAAAAAAAATTAAATTAAAATTTTGCACATGTATATATATCTATATAAAAGTCTAATATGTAGTAGAAAAAAAAATTATACATATCCCAAAAAAAAACAACCAAGTTCCGACGATTAAAAATTTTACAAAGTTGCCAGCCCAGATTCGAGAACCAAAACCTTGTCATGATCATGATTAAGCACGGCGTCTACAATGGATCTGTACCTGATCTGCCTCTCGGCTTGATCGATAAAAATTTTATATTTTGCCTGCACGAGCTGCCGTTCGGATTCATGATCGGATGGGTACACGACCGTGCCTTGTTTTGACATGGATTCCATAATGTGCCATAACGACGCGGTCTTTCCCTGGTCATCTGCCGAGCCAGCTTTGGCACCGAGCATGGCCGCACCGAGCACGACCGCCGCGTCAATGTAGCGCGGAATCACGACTGGCATGCCCGTGCATGTGGCCATTAACGACGTGAGAACATTATTGCGGCATTGGCCGCCGGACAAAAAAATGCTCGTGATTTGATGCCCGGCCGTGTTGAGCGCGGTGATGATGTGCCTGGTTTGCAAGCCAATGAACTCGACCGCGCCC
This sequence comes from Lipomyces japonicus, assembly GCF_038497905.1. Classification (NCBI taxonomy): domain Eukaryota; kingdom Fungi; phylum Ascomycota; class Lipomycetes; order Lipomycetales; family Lipomycetaceae; genus Lipomyces; species Lipomyces japonicus. The sequence goes on along the minus strand of NW_027117848.1, from coordinate 81,881 downwards.
AGGTACTCGACCGCCAACGCGTCCACGGTCACGTCCATGGATTGACCCACGATCGCACCCTTCATCTTTTCAGACGCGATCGGTGACCGGTTGCCGTGCAGGTCGCCGTAATAGAAAAAATGTCGCACCAAGTGGGCCAACGTGGGCAGGTCTTGCTCTTGGCGCAATTTTTCCAGCCTGAGGTTAAGAAATTCAAAAATTGATTGGCCAGCTTGGTTTGCCAGCGCGAGAGCTTGCGCATGGGCCGGATGTGTCTTGACTACGTGGGCTAGCAGTTGGCCGGTGGCAGACTGACCGCCTTCAGCCATCCAATATCCGGGCAGCAACACGTCACGGTAAGGGCCCCAAACGCCAGGCACAAACACTGAGTCCTTTGATATGGCCAAGTGACAAGTTGATGTGCCAGCGACCGCGGCAAGCCGGTGAACGGCAACTTCGAGATCTTTTTCCTCCTCATATTCGTCTGTGTTAGCGTGACTGTTGCTGCCATGAACAGAATGCCACCTGATGTCATTGTCGTCAATCTTGGATGCCACGGTGCCGATCCAGCCCGCGTACGCATCAATCACGCCACTTCCGACCGGTGTGCCCGGGAGCAGACCAAAATCATTGGCAGCGGATTCAGTCAGGCCGCCGAGGTATTCACCGGCGGACAGGATCGTGCCGTTCTCGTTCAGCACGCCGCCGATGCGGCGGAAGTTATCCTCGACCAACTCGGGCAGGCCGATCGTGGTAAGAAAATCTTCCGACCACCCCTTGACGCTGCCATCAATGCCAATCGGCACGTAGCCTTGCTTGCAAATGAGCGAACAAAAAGACCTGGTCTCTGCCTTGGTGGCCTTGTGAGTAAGAAAATCAGCCAGGTCATAGAATTTGGAATCCAGAAACTGGTCCGACGGCATGTGAGCCTTGAGCCACTTGACCTTGGGGATCTCCATTTCGATCGACATTTTGCCTCCCACGTACTTAAGCACGGTGTGATTTGTGGCATTGATTTGCTCGGTCTCGACAGGGCATCGATGGTCCATCCATAAAATCACGTTCTGGTTGGCATCGGAGAAATCGGGCCCGACCGCAACTGGCTCGTCGGTGGACTCGCTGAGCACGACAAGCGAGCACGTGGCGTCAAAACCTATGCCTCTCACGCCTGCCACGTCAATGCCGGAATCTGCAACGACCTTCTTGACCGCATACGAGCAGGCGTGCCATATATCGGTGGTTGATTGGTTCTTTTCTTATTGTTAAAAAAATTAAATTGCATTATGTTATAATATTGAGTGGCAAAAACTTACAAAGTAGTCTGGCTTGGGTTCCCACTTTAAAATGTCCTTTGCTGCGAGAGCCAGGATTTCGCCGTGAGCGTCAATCAAGCAGGCGCGGGCGCTGCCGGTGCCGACGTCGATACCTATATAGAACGGGCCGCTGGTCATGTCAGTTGGATATCTATCTGTACGCAACGAAAGCAATAGTTGTAATGATTTGATTTATTTGGGTAAAATGAAAAATACAATAAAAAAAATTCGCCAAAAGCCTCCACATTTATAGAAATTCGTGGAGCACAAAAGTCTGGGGTTTAGTTGCGGGGGAGGATTTCTTGTCCGGGCAATGCTCCCGGCCAGCGCAGCTGACCGTCTGGGTGACAGTAAATAGACATGACATCTGCATGACATAGCCCTTAGTCATTAGACACGAATTTGATTACGTACGCAGGTTAGAGCTGTGCCTGGGTTTTTTCTTGCACGCGTTTCCTTGTCCGCCTCGGAGCCACTCATCCAGGTTGATTGCGTTGACCGGCCCTCACTTGGCACGTTTAGTACAGATCAACTTTAATTAATTAGGCGTGTTCTTCACGGCTGTAGGATTGGCGAATTTTTGAACTCATAATATACCTGATTCTGCAAATCAAGGGGGGGAGAGGACGAACGCGCGCGTCTGGGATCTTTATTATTTTACCGTACTTTACTTTACCTGGTTAACCATCAAAAGAAGTTTCAATGACTTCTAGGGCTACTAAATTTTCATCCCTGCCAGCTCGGGAAAAAGCCATTGTTGTGTTCATCACCGGTCTTGCCGTTTTGGTTCGGCTTTACAAGATATGGCAGCCTTCGTCAGTCGTGTTTGACGAAGTTCATTTTGGTGGATTTGCGACAAAGTAAGAGATGTGGTGTTAATTTTCTTTTTTTTTTTAAAAAAAAAACACAAAAAATTTTCTAAATAAATTTTTGTAGGTATTTTAAAGGTCGCTATTTCATGGATGTTCATCCGCCGCTGGCCAAGCTACTGATCACTCTTGCCGGCTTTTTGGCTGGATTTGATGGCAGCTTTGATTTTAAAGATATTGGATTGTCAGTCTTACTTATTTTTTTTTATTTTTTTTTTTCGCTAATGAAGTGCAGGGATTACAATGAAGCTGGTGTTCCATACGTTGCCATGCGTCTTTTACCAGCTACGCTTGGTGTATTGGTCGTCCCATTGGCATACTTGACTTTAAAAGCTTACGGATGTTCTAGCGTCTCTGCATCGCTTGGCTCCATTTTTATATTGTTTGGTAAGTATTTTTGAAAAAAAATTCTGGACATAGCTTGTCTTTTTGCTAAAACTTTGAACATGCTAGAAAACGCATTGACGACTCAATCACGATTTATTCTTCTTGATTCACCACTTGTATTTTTTACCGCGCTTACCGCATACGCATGGACAAACTTCCAGAACCAGGTCGCGTTTGATAGGTCGTGGTATTACTATCTTTTTCTTACCGGCCTGTCATTAGGTGCCACGGCGAGTGTTAAATGGGTTGGGTTGTTTACGATCGCTTGGGTCGGGATTACCACGATCATTGGCTTGTGGAACATTCTTGGTGACATTAAAGTTAGCCTGCCCTCGTTCATCAAGCATTTTATACTGCGCGCTGTTTTCCTGATCGTCGTGCCCGTGATTTTTTACTTGGCCATGTTTGCCATTCATTTTGTCTGCCTTGTTAACCCTGGCGATGGTGACGGGTTCATGTCTTCAGAGTTCCAAGCCACGCTGAACAATAAGAAGTTGGCGGACACGCCGGCTGACGTCGTGCTTGGATCGCATGTCACAATCAGGCACCTGAACACGCAGGGCGGATACCTGCACTCGCACGACCACTTGTACCCAACCGGCTCCAAGCAGCAACAAGTCACACTGTACCCCCACAAGGATGAAAATAACGTTTGGCTACTTGACAACGTTACCGGGTCAGACACTGATTACCGGGCAGTGACCGAGCCTGGCCAGCAACCCATCTTCCTTAAGCACGGCGATATCATTCGGTTGCAACACGTGGTAACTCATCGCAGGCTGCATTCGCATGACGTGCGGCCACCCGTGACGGAGGCGGAATGGCAGAACGAGGTTAGCGCGTACGGGCACGAAGGGTTTACCGGCGACATGAATGATCATTTCCGAGTTGAGATTCTGGAGTCAAAGTCCAAGCCGGGCAGGGCTGTCGATTACGTTCGTGCAATCGATACCAAGTTTAGGTTGATTCATCAAATGTCGGGCTGCGCCTTGTTTTCTCACAAGATTAAATTACCAAGTTGGGGCTATGAGCAACAGGAAGTTACTTGTGCAAAGCAAGGCACGTTGCCGAACAGTATTTGGTACATTGAATCAAATGATCACCCGCTATTGGGACCAGATTCTGAAAAGGTAAACTACCCGACGATGGGGTTTTTGCAAAAATTTGCCGAGTTGCAAAAAGTAATGTGGGACACTAACGCCGGATTGATTGCTTCACACGCATGGGATTCTCGTCCGCAGGCATGGCCATACCTTCGCCGTGGCATTAACTTTTGGGTTAAGGATCACAGGCAGGTTTACCTGATTGGAAATATATTTATTTGGTGGTTATCAACTGCCAGTCTTGCCGCGTACGTGATTTGGGTCGTGGCTGCCGTGTTGCGATGGCAACGTGGATATCAGGATTTCGTCAAGCCGGCGGTTCAATCCTACGGTGCAAAAGTTGGTACGAACGTGTTGGCATGGGCGCTGCATTTTTTGCCCTTTTTCTTGATGCAACGGCAATTGTTTTTGCATCACTACCTGCCGGCATTATATTTTGCCATCCTGGCGCTCACAATCACATGGGATGCCGCATGCAAGGCCGTGCTTGCCAGTAATCCCGGAAGCAAAAGCAGGCGAGTTTTCGTGCTCGCTGCCACTGTCGCCCTGGCGGGCGCGGCAGTGTACGTGTTTGTTAATTTTACCCCGTTAATATACGGCGACAAGTGGACCAGTTCATCATGCGAAAACCATAAATGGTTGAAGAATTGGGATTTCGATTGCCACACTTTCCATGATAATTTGAATGATTATGAATCTTTATCGGCTCCTTCGCCATCACAGTTGATTAGCGAAGTGGTTGAAGCGGGATCGAGTGCAACCGAGCACGTCGTTCGAGACGAGCTATGAGCGCTATTTTATTAATGCGTTTCAATCAAATTAACAAAGTTCAACAATATGCTGATTAAAAAAAAAGAAAAAGAGAAATAATTGTATCATACAAATTTAGCGTTGACTATAAAATGAACTAGGTATTCAATATTACATGTTATTAGAAAGAAAAGAAAGAGCAATGACATTTTTAATTTGTATGAATCATGCCGGGCGAAGATGGCATGGCCAAGTTGGATGACATTAAATCTAAAAACCCATCCGATGATTCATCATTGATTAGCAAAAATTCTTCATTCTTGAATAAAAAAAAATTCATGTCTTCGTGATTGATTTTGTTTTCGTTATTCGCCAATTCGTCATTGTTGATGTTCACGATGCCGTCATCGCCGCCGCCGTAATTAAACACGTGATGATTATGATTTGGCAACGAATTTGAAATTGTTGAATTGTTTGAAATTTTGGTTTTTTTCAAAATACCACATTGTCGTAAACTATTAGCTTGAATTGCCGGCAACACAATAATTTTCACTGATTCATGATTCATGTTCGTGACCGTGTTTGATGATGATGCGTGTTCCGTGGTATCAGTCATGCTTTTTTTTTTTTTTTTGTTTGTTTGGACTTGAGTTGACTTGAAAATTTATTTTAAATTAAACTTCTTAAACATGATTTCGATCTATTTCGTTCACGATAAAATCAAACACAAATATATTTTGTGGTGAAGTTCTCGTCAACGCGCAAAGTGGTGGACAAACTGCGGCAAAAAAATAAATATTTAATAGGGCCCGCGGTATTACGACCCGCACGAATTAATTTGTAGAGTTGAGTTGAAGAGTTGTATATTTATACAAAAAATTTACAAGTTAAAATAAATAACTAAAAAAAAAATTAAAATAAATAAATAAATAAAACGCATACACAAAATGAAAAGAAATTAATTTTTTCTGCAACGATGGAACGCCTTAAAATTGAAAAAAAAATAAAATAAAATAAACCAACGTAATAATAACCCAAATAAACAAGAAGATGAATTGTTTTTAGGAAAAATCATGAACCAAGTTTGGCACGCAATTATAAACTCCAACATGTGAATCATGTGAATTATTTACGGCCATGACCATCCGATGCGGATGGAAACATAATGCTGAAACATAATGAGGCCTGATCGGTGGTGCTGCTAATGTCATGTATGATGATGCGCCGCCGGTGCTGCCAACGCCGGTCTTAACCACGGCGGTATGCTCACCAGATAACCTCCATAACTTGACCATTTGTGAACCGGTAGCCAAGATGGGTGCATGCTCGTGAACTTGTACGGCTCGCATGCCCCGTTCGTGTGCCTGAAATGATAATACCGGTGTATCCATGCGCAAGTCCCAAATATGAATTTTGCCGTCCACACTAAAGAAGACAAAAATTTGCCATTTGTTAGCAAGAAAAAAAAAAAGCAATTTTTGTGATTTACCTTCCACTAGCTAGCTCGCGAGCACCACCTCGTTGCATGTGCACGTTCAACACCCAACTCTTGTGATATTTCCAAACTTTTACCATGGCTTCCCTTGGATCCAACCTGCGATCATAAACTCGCAACGCGCCATCTCCAAATCCGGCAATCAAAATATGACCAGCGACTTGATCAGATGTCAACGACGTGATCGGACTGCCAGACCGGGCCGGAATATCGGCCATGCACAACTCGCGCGGCGCGTCCCATAACCTGATCACTTTAACGTCACCGCCGACAATCATGGTGCCCCTGCCTTGCTGCCAATCAGCGACGAGACCGGATGATTTGTTTGAAGGAAGCATGTCGGTTAACGCTCGCCATGCGCACACGAGTTCAATGTTATCCTCTGATTCGTAGTTTCGATAAAGCCGAATCACGCCGTCACCTGCTCCGGTCATGAGCAACGGCACGTCATCTTCATTAATCAACTTGGCCTCCGTGATCTTCGTCCCAGGAGGGTTCGCATTACAAAACCGGTTTAATTTCTGATTCTCGGGCCAATTCCAAATCGTGACGCCATCCCGGTCATCAACGGCAATCAGATGAGGTTCAAACTGGGCAAAAACTAACTTTGTAGGTTGAGTAGCGTTATTTAAAAATCCAATCTGCGTGTTCCAAGGTGCCACTGCTGCCAATTCCTTCTGCGGTTGCGTGTATGCCAACGTTTTCTCGTTTCTTGTTCGCCTCCATAATCGTTGATTATAATCCACGCTGCCAGGTTCATCCATTTCTGGTTGTGACATTTGTGGTTCTTGGAAATATTCACAAGACCATTCGAAAAATCCCGAATTAAGTGGCATCAGTACTGAATCCTGCGGCCGTCGCCGGTGATAACGCGCCGTGTCGGGGTGAATGCCGGCCCCGTATGGCATCGTGCTCACGGACGTGCCGCCAATATTCTGTGGAGGCAGATTCGGTTGCGTGATTGGTTCAATAGCCGGTTCGGAATAACCCAATGCCAAATTTCTTAACGACGCGGCAATCGAAACGGACCGCTTCATGGTCGAGGCCAGTACTGAAGTTGACGATACCTGCCTGTTAACTGCTGGTGGCCTGGCATTCAGAGCAAAATGATTGCCGGACGATATCGATGCAGTATCTGCAGGCTCAGGTGATGCATACAAGGAGGATGATGATGATGATGATAATGGGTGGCGCACAAATTTTTGGACTGATGATGAACACCGTTGCAATGACTCGATTACGTCTTCAGCTTGACGAGCAAGCGGTGATTGTAATAACAACAGGTATACATAATCAACCACGTCAGCCGCCATGTCTCCAACTTCGACAAATGGATCAGTTGCCAAAACCAATAATGCCTTCCAAACACCAATAAAGATTGACGCGCGTGGAAAATCTAGCGACACGATTGACGAAGAAGTTGAGCCACTCTTGTTATAAGCTTCATGATCTTGCTCTAACTGTTTAAAAGCAATCACTAAAAACTTGGATGCATAGTGCTTAACAAATCGGGAGAAAAGTACGACGATTTCTTTGCGAACCATGCCGGATCCATCACCGGTTAGTCGCAATGCGGCAAATATGATCTGGCATTCCCGATTTTCAATCTCTTCATTGTAAATATCTAACGCGTTTTCATTCTCCGTGATTTCCAAAAAAGTCGATAACGCGACCAACACCGCGGTGCGAACTTCCGGCACCGGATCATCTAATAATACGGCCAATTTGGCTGGTGCGTCTTCTCGAACCCCCATCCATTTAGCCTCTGCATTGTTATCCCATAATTGTGAAATGCACAGGCATGCCCATTGCCGAAGTAACGCGCAGTCTAAATCTTGAATGTGCATGAGGCATGCCTGCATGACATCTGGGCCCATGCATGCTCGTTGTGCATTTTTGTTGCCACGACAGAAAAGGGCAATAATAAAGGCACACATGGCGTGATGCTCGCCGATATTCTCAGCGCCGGTAGGCAATCCTTCTCTGGCAGTGAGAATATGAATGAAGTAGCCGCAACTGTTATCTTTCAATAGCTCTTGCTGAATGTTTTGATAATCAACCGACATGATCCGTGCCCAGATAAACACAAGGACCGGCCTAAGCTCCTGTGCTGGAGATTGCAGCAATTTCAATACATAAGGGAAAATGCCGATTGATAGTGCAAGATAAACCGCCCATGGTCCCAAGTCCAAAAACCGGCTTAACAAGATCAAGGCCCGCAATCGATGCACTTGTGACAACAAAACTTGTAATACCACCGGCAGTTGTTCTGGCGGTCGCTTAGTCTTGGATCCATACTTGAGCCAAATTTCAAACGCGGTTAATTGTTCTTCAAAAAAAGTTGAATGCTTGTACTCATATGCTGGGCCGCCGTTCTCTGCTGCTTCCAACATGGGCAATTGGGCCAGGCATTGATCCACGGCCAAATCCCATGATTCCCACATGGGGTGATTATGAGTAGCCGGTAATTTTGGTTCCGATATTGGGTGACAGTTATGCACGCGCATGATGCGTTCGGCAAGAAGGAAATTTCGAAACAATGCGGCCACCATTAAATCTTGCCTGAAAAGTTTTTTAAATAATGGCGCTTCTAATTGTGACCAGGCAATGGTATCGGTTATGGCGGTAAAAATCCAGTTCAGTTCACCCAACGGCGTGCGCCGATCTGCCAGTCGTCCGGGGATCGTGACGTCCAAGTTCAGAACTGAAGAACGAGGTAAAGGTGATTGCAAAATGAACCATCGGATAGCAATCTCAATAGGCGACGTAAGACAACACGTAAACAAATCCATGGGCAAGTCAGGATTCATTGGCAAGCACTCATTTGCTTGACATGCAGCCAATTGAATGCACTCTCTGTATAATACGCCTGGCACTGTCGAGCTTGCCGGCCCGTCTCTAGCCTTTAAATCATCCGCGATCCGCTTGTCTACAAACCGGTTGAAATTAGCCACGATGTTTCCCGCCGCGTGGCAGTCATAAACAAAGAGACAGGGCGCGCCCAGCCATGATTGCAAGTCATAGATGGACACCGGAATATATTGCGTGTATCCTTTATTAAACACCCAAATCTCGCCTGACACGGTAGGCTTTGGCACTCCATGACCATTGTAATGAAACAATATTCGTTCATCCTTGGCTCCTCGTCTGAGCGCAATACAAAACCGTTTCGCATCTTCTACATTGGGATCTAAACTTTGCTTGTACCTTGTCCGCATGCTTAACGTTTCATACTGTGCTTGCAAATTTTTGGCAATTAATTCGGTAGCCTTTTTGGAATCTTGATGTTCGGTTGGATCAACCCAGGCTTCTAATTTGGCGCACGGCTCGGTCTTGACCACGTCAGGCGGATCCACGCCAAGATTCAAACACAGCACGATCGCCGCCGAGATTGTCTTTTGCCTGTCTTTCATGCGCCAATCAGGAAGGTTTGCATCTTGCTCTTCAAACGGTTTTGGATTTCCAGCAGTTTCGTGTCGCTTGTCGTCAAAATAAATGTAAAAATTCTACCAAAAAAAAAAATGCTCCAGTATTAGAAACCAAGAAAGGCAAACGACGGTTTAATAAACAAACAAGTAATACATACCTGCGCCAATAATGACATGTAAAACTCTGAATTGTAAACGTCTTCAAATCCATGCCTGAGTGCTTTACGTTCATGATACTTGAATGCGGCATCATCTGGATCATCTCTTAATGGTTCATCAATGCTGTCGTAGATTAAGTTTGAGCTCGTGCTTCTTGAAATGCCATTACTTCCGTATGAATTGCCATGACCGTTCACACCAGTGACCAGGTCCGAGCCACTTCCGCCACTGACGGTCTTGCCATCGTTGATCACGTAGCCATGCGGAGTCAAAATGCCGTTGATATGGACTGATGACGTGTGCGTTGTTAGCAGAGGAATGCCGCTGGCTTCAGTCATTTGTGAGTTTGATATTGTGCAGTGCGGGTTTGCTGAATTCGGTCCGTTGCAGGACCTAGAGATCGTAATCACGTCGCTGTGACCTGCGACTGCCGTGTTAAAAAAAAAACCAGTTGATGTGTCTGATGCTGCTCAACTATTGCTGATATGGTTGTTAACTCCACGTTTTATGATTGATAAACCCAGGCCTTCAAGACCATTATATGTAAATACCTCTCTGTTGTTTTCTTCCCTCGAATATACGCGATGGCAGTGAGTATATGCAAAAAAAAAAAAAAAAATAAAACCGAAAGAAAAAAGAACGAATATGGTAGATTATTCGCTACAGCGACAAGACACGTTCCATTCCAAAATCGCGAACTGGGAATGCAAATTCAATCCGGGAAAACAAATATACAAAATAAAAATCAAATAAATTAACCCCTTCAGTATAGATTAAAAAAACCGCAAAAAAAAAATTTAGAGGGATTATATTTATAATTTATTGAAAGAATCGGTTGAGAATCTAAAAAATGTCGAGCTTGCAGCTTTATCTTTTTTCTGGTCGCAAGCAAGGTTCGACTCAAACATCGTTACGTAAGCCAACGCGGCAATGGCTATAAAGCATTAAATAACGTGCATTTGCACGAGTATGCAACAAGCACTTGTGATTGCTCCACATAGTTATTGAAAAAGATAACTGCAATTACTTGTTCGAGTATACATACATATATGCGAAATATGGACAAAAATATAGCTGGTTGTAATTGAATGGGGTTTAGATTGTAGTTATAGAATTATAGTTCGCCACGAACAGGAAGACGTACACTACATAAATAAATTTAATACATTTACAAATATGATTACATTTAATAACGATTGGAAGTTGCAAAATACATTCTGAATATACTCTGTTAGTAAGGTTGCGGTTGGTTTTCAGCTGACAATTGATGACTTCAACGCCCCTGACGCGGTGTTCTCCACAATATTTTATATTCATCGACGGTGTTGATTCAACATTGTACGATTAATATTTAGGTGGGAATAAGCGTTGCATTAGAATAATTGTCGCATGATGACAAAAGAAGAGCAGACAAGGATTAAAAACGGTGAACTGGATGACGTGACAATACTTCGGTTGACTCAGGAAATCAAAGACGTGGAAGCATCCAAGGTGTTTATTATGCATATCTAATATGAGTGTATGTTTATATTAACCAACTATAGACGCCACTTGTTGGAGAGTTTAGGCCATTAAAAGCGTTATTGGATGAATACGTGGATTCAAACTTTAGAAACAAAATAACAGTTAGCACCCCGAACAGAAACGCAACATGTTGGAAGTTAACGCATGATCAATTATAGGCATTAAACGTGGGAAACGCAGGTTACAGGCCGGTTCGGGGAGATGGTAATTGCGCATGGCGAGGTAACATAGTAGTAGGGCATTGCCACCATGATGAGAGCACCGGCTGATGTGAAATTTTTTTTTTTTTTTAAAAGCATTTGCATTTAGATACTTTGAAATTTTAAGCACCGCTACACCGGCAGAATTGGATGCGGAATTGAACCACTTGAAAGCCAAAAACGAATTACTGGATGCAGCGGGCTATCAGGAAACCGCGTACGCCGACTTTGTGGACGAGACGGTCAACCTGTTGACCCGGTTGCCGGCCCTGACAAGGGCTGACGAATTAGTGACCGAGTTCAACAAGCAGGAAGTATCTTCCGCAATCGTTGTGCACTTGCGCTTACTCTCAGCCGCGTTCGTCAAAACACACGCTGCCGATTATGAATTCTTCATCGATGGCGGCACCACGGTGGATGATTATTGCAGCCGCAACATTGAAGCTTTTGCGGTCGAGGCCGATCATGTTGCCCTGAGCGCGCTGGTGAACGCACTGGAGAGCGTCGAGCTCGACGTTGTGTACGTCGACCGCAGTGAGGGCGAGCAAGCGGTCGTGCACTCGTTCTCGCCGGCCTATGCCAACAGCAATGCGACGGCGGCCAGGCGGCAGGTCGCGTTGCTGTACCGGCCGGGCCACTACGATGTATTTTACAAGTAGAGCAAGCAATCGTTATATTTTTTTATATTTCATGTTTATTCCGTCGCCCGGGCAACTCGGTACGACGCTGCTGCTGTGCACCAGGGCCGTGACGTAGTTGCGGTTAGGGCATCGCCTAAGTCGGAAATAAGGTTTCGTAGTCTGGGGTGATATGATGTCAGCGCGCAGCCTTGCCGCAGCGACTTTGATGAATCGTTGAGCCGTCGTCGACGCTATTGGTTTGTGATCCGGCCATGCGCTTTGGCTGAGGCAAAGCAGGGACAGGTTGCAACAGTAGCAGCAGCAGTAGTAGAAGCAGCAGTAGTCGCAGTAGCAGCAGCAGTAGCAGCAGCAGTAGCAGTACTTATTATCGTGCTGAAAAATGCTCACGAGTGCCCGTTGACTAACAAGGAAAAAGGAAAACATGCACTGCAGATCGCTCTCGTCATGCGCCACGAAGACAACCTCATCACTCGTCCATTGTATCATAACCCTGTTTTATAATTTTTCAAACAAAAAAAAGTTCGATTCTTATTATCATTTTTCGCTATACCTTATCCCGAAGATCTTCATTGAGGTATATATCTGTATCCTTGTTTGCACCTCGCTCTTCCCGCTTGAAGTTTGTTTGTCCCCTTCCCGACATTAACAAACCCAGTAATTGTTTATTGACAACATGGCAAACAAAACGTTACTAGCCATTGGGCCGTTTATTCTCAACGCAGGGTGAGTTCTACATCGTTGCAGTTGTAAATGTGTGTTGTGCCCAATCTAACGTAACGACCGCAATAGGGCTGTACTGCTTCTTTTCTTTGTCGTCCTGGCCGGCGTGACCGAACATAACCCGCTAAACAAGATATACTATTTGCAGGCAGACACGTCCGGCATTCCGGGAGCACCGCCAGAGTCAAGATGGACATTGTGGAACCGTTGCGCCGTGCAGGACGGGCTCAGCGTCGACTGCACTGACAACCACCCTGCATATGGGTTCCAGCCTGCAGTCAACTTTGGCACCCGGACCGGCGTACCTCAGGATTTGCTTGATAATCGGTCGCGCGACTATTACCTTTCGCGATTCGGGTTTTCGTTCACGCTCATGGCGCTCATCTTTAGTAGCTTTGCGTTCCTTGTTTCTTGGGTAAGTTTTCATTTATTCGCTCGATTGTTCAAATCTGACCATGAATCAAGTTTGCGCTTTGCTCCAGGGCCTTGGCCGGGTGCACGTCCGTGCTCACATTTTCGGCCCTGGTGACAGCCATTATCGCCGCGTCATTGTATACCGCGCTTGGGGTCTATGCCCGAGACGGCTTCACGTCTGCCGGCAACAATGCCAGCATTGGCGTCAAGTTTTTTGCATTCATATGGACCGCCGTCGCCTGCCTGCTTCTGGCTTCAATCGGATTCGTGCTGGCTTGCACTCTCGGTCGTGATCGTCGCGGCAGCCGCGGCGTCGTGCAGCCTCCGCCGCCGCCAGGTGCTGAGTTTAACGAAAAACGTGGGCGCAGACGATTTTTTAGCCGCAGAAATGACGCCCTGGCCGATGGCGAAAGCCAGAGAAGAGTGATCAGTAACACTGAGCGGTCATCGTTTTAAAAATAAGAAAAAAAAATGATTCAAATTCGGTCGTGCGGACTTGATAATATCTTGTTTCCAATTCTGCCGGCCGCGACATGATTAAATATACCGTATTTTTTTTTTTATAACTGTTTAACTTCTACACTATATTTTGTAATATTTTCATAATGTTCGTTTTTGGGTATCTGGTTGTGCATGTTTGGAATTGTTGTTTAATGTGATAGTTTATAATTGGAACGTGTGCTAATGTATTGCCGTCGGATACGCGTACTGCTATCAGTCACATGACTGCGGATGACCGCGCATCCAAGCATTGCTGACTCGTGGTTAGGGCCCGGCCATTTTTCGCCGTACCGTCCGGTCACGTGGGCTCCGGTGTGGGAGGAACAGAAGAGAAAAAAAACATAAAAACCGAGAACCCATCCTTATTTCCTGCGCTCACTTTTGTTTGCAACAACAATCAGCCTCCAATACATATTACAATAATGCCTAGAAGTTCGCGATCTCGTGCTGCTCCAGCTGCTCCTCAGAGACGGCCCATGGCCACGCATGCTGCTCCTCCGGCACACCATGCCCCGCCGCCTGCTCCTCCTGCTCCAGTTCAGCATGCGCCGCCTCCTGTTGTGCAGAGCCAGCAGCCTTCTTTGTTCGGTCAGGTACGTGCCCAAGCCATTTTTTATATATAATTTTTTTTTTGTGAGAATGCCGACTGACATTGGATTGATAGATGGCTTCCACTGCTGCCGGTGTGGCGGTCGGTTCCACGGTCGGACACGCGCTCGGTGGCGCCCTTGGTGGCATCTTCGGCGGTGGCTCGTCATCGTCTGCTCCTGCTGAACAGCCTGTAGCTGCCGCGCCCGTGGCTCAACAGCAACCGCAACAATATGCCTATGATTCCAATAATAACCAGGCCAAGACCTGTGAGGTGGATGCCCGGAATTTCACAAAGTGCTTGGATGACAACAATGGAAACATGCAGATTTGTGATTGGTACTTGCAACAGTTGAAGCATTGCCAGGAATTTTCTCGTTCCGTGGCTGGAAATTAGACATATTTCTTTTTTTTGAATTAAACATTGATTACATGACACTCCGTGCTACAATGGGGCAATTACGTCTTCTCTCTTTTGTAAATATCGATATTAAAATAGACGGTTGATAAATATAATTTTATCATTGCTATATATTAAACCAAAAGACTCCGGAAACTTTTTTTTTTTTTTTTTTATTATAAGTGTTTACAAAATCACACATCCGCTCTCTGGTGGATCGTCCTTGGCTCCTGTGACAAATTTTTAAAAAATGAAGTCAGAAAAACATCTTCACACTCATACATTTCTCCCTCACCTTTTGGTTTAGCACTAAGCGCACACCGGGCAGCCTCCGTAAAGCATTCGTTAACGCCCCGGTTCTTTTTGGCCGAACATTCCAAATATCTCAACGCGCCAATCTTTTGTGCCACTGCTAATCCTTCATCATATGCAATGAACGATTTCTTTGCACCACTTAGGTTCACTCCTCCGGCAGTATTTCCTCCCGTTGCTGCTGCTGCCGTGGCACCTGCTGGCGAACTCACGCCGTCTTCTTCTGATGCGGACCCACGCAAGTCACATTTCAATGCCACGAGCACCAACTTGACACCTTCGCAATGGTCCGCGATTTCGCCTACCCATTTGGTTTGCACGTTTTCTAACGAATCTCGAGAATCAATCTAAAAACCCATGGCCAATTTGATAATTAGAAAAACCCAAACAACCAATAACTAGTTTGAAAAACGTACGCTAAAACATAACATGATTGTGTGGGTATCACTGTATGATAACGACCTAAGCCTATCGAATTCTTCCTGTCCTGGTTGTTTTTGTTTGTCAGTATCTCGGCACCATAATCCTGTATCAGTATTGTTTTTTTTTTACCTGCCGTATCCCAAAGTGATAATTGGACTGCCGTGCCATCGATAAAGATATCATGCACGTAATTTTCAAACACGGTAGGTTCGTATACTTGCGGGAAGTAGCCACGGGTAAACACGTTCAACAACGACGTCTTGCCGCATGCACCATCACCTAATATCACAATTTTGCGAGATACTATAAACCGAAAATAAAAGAACGAAGCCGGTTAGTAAATTTGTAACTCATGGCAACTAATAATACTTAGGCTCGTAACTCGGTCGTTTGGCTCCTCCGCATAGAGGCATTCTGGCAAACCAAGAGTAATCTATAAGAATAACAAGATATATCCCAACCTTCGCTGTAACAAGCCAACAGCCAGATTAAAATTCGAGTCGGTAGATGCAATGAATATTATTTGTATCTTGTTTTGTTTTGTTGCACCGAAAGAAGGAACCAACACAAGACAAAGTGGCTAGACGAAGTGGCTGGTGTCAGCCGCACCGTGTGGCTTGGTAATCCGTCCAATGTCGAATTCCGTTTTGCTTCGGTGGTTGAAACCTTTTGCAAACGTATCCAATGGCATTGTCAAAGAGGATCCTCGTCCTTGGTCCTCCCAAGTCCGGCAAGTTTACGTTACTAAAAGGTTCGAGCCATGGGTTTTTTTTTTTTTTTTTGTTGTTGTCGTCTAATTCATGATGCAGAATTAACCGGGACCGTGCCGTCGACATCACCATCCGCCGAGTCGTCCCATGCCGGATTATCACACTCATTACATATCAAAAATAAATACCGCGAGCATGAAATTCCGATATGGATTGATGAATACGGCAATCAGTCATCATCTGCAAATGCGACTGAGCCCAGCAATCACGATCACGACGACGGCATCGTTCAATGGGCCGAGTCGTTCTCGTCTGCTGATGCCGGTGAAGTCGTGGACGCGCTCGGTGCGGTCGTGATTACGTTCAGAAAACCATCGCGGAGGCATGCCAATGATGACAGCGACGGCAACAGCGACAAGGACGATCAAGGCAAGCCATCACGGCAAATCAGGGACCGGATTGAACGAGTGGCAAACCATGTTCAACAAGTCCTGACAGCTCGGTACAGGGCGCGCGTGACGAATAATGACAATCAACAAAATGAAAATGAATTCGAAGACGTGATTGACTGGGATGGCGTTTGCCTGGCGGTTGCGATTCCGCATCATGATGATGATCATGCCAACGTTGACAAGGTTCTTGCGCCAGCTGAGCATGATGATGATGAGCTTGACTTTGACGAATGGGACGCGGCGTTGCAACCTTTCGGGTTTGAATTTATTGATTTGCAAGCATCCGGTCGAAATCAATACGGCGAATTGCAAGGTCTTGACCGGATCAGGGAAGCACTCGGCACGTTCGCTTGGAACGACGACGACGATGATGATGATGATGAACTGGCCGTGCGTAAGCAAGCATTGATAAATGGGTATAATGAATACGATAGTGATCTTGACTCTGATGGGTTCGATGCTGAATTACGTGAGATGCAAATGGAAATGGCCGCTCTGCATTTCGCGGTTGATGATAATAACAACGACAACGACAACGACAACGACCGCGGCAGCGGCAGCGGCAGCGGTGAGAAAAAAGTTAACGAATCGGATATTGATGATATGGAACGCATCATGCAACGCATGGCGCAAGTTAAAGGTTCGAAATATTATTATTATGTTTATTTTTTTTTTTTTTTTTTTTGGATTGTATACCGCTCGTCTAACCATAACTAACAATTAATATTTATCTGCAGAACAAGGCGCTGGTCTGTCCTTGCAAGATCGAAAGAAGCTGGCTGACCAAATAGCCACGGACTTGCTTCGACTTGTTTAGAATAATACATGTATAATTTGTGTATATTTACTCGGGTTATACCTGACGGCGCTTACCCAAGTTCTTAAACACCCGTCGGCGCTGCTTGATCATGTGCGTAAACAAAACGTAAAAAGCGGGCAAGTAAATAACCAACACGATCTTGAGCAACCAGGAATATGCCGAGCTAACCTCGGCAATCGCTGGCAACGACTTGATCGTGACCAACAGTTCGGACGACACGCCGGTCGGGTACAGCAAGAAAAAAGTGTTATACCTCAACCAAACAAGCCATGCCGGCACGGCTGTCACGTCACCGCTTGCCTGCCTCAGGTTATAGGCGTAATACGAATACCGAATGACTTCCGTAACGGACCAACTCGCCAGCATGGTGGCGTATGCGATCGACCGCGGGCCAGCTGCGGCCGGAAACGCATCGACCACGCCCCAAACCAGTAACAACCTGCTGGCGACTTGCAACGCCGTCGTAAGCACTGGTGATCGCACGATGCCGATCGCGGCGTGCACGATCTCGAGCACGGCACCGGTTTGCACCCATTTGCTAAAGTTCGCTACTCCGCCAGCAAGGTTGCCGGCACCAAGAATCGGCAATATCAAAATCACGCGTAAAAAAACGGCGGCCCACAAGAATGCTGAGACCGTGTTGTAAGCCAAGAGGTAGGTGGATGTCAAGGTTGGCTTGGACCCTGATGACGCAGCAGCAGTAGTCGCCGTCGCAGTTGCGGGCGTCACTACATCCTCAACTGATGATGATTTTGCCGGCACTGGAGTCGCTGCAGTCGTCGTCGCTGCTGCTGCGTTTCGCCGTTCTGCCATTTCTTGCTTTGGGAAAAGATTTGGCTAGTCTTGGATTGATGATGGGTGGACAAACTAATGGACAAACGAATCCGCACAAATTACCACGTGAAGCACGCGGGTGACACTCAAAAGTAATGTTAAATTATATTATTTACCCAACAATTCCTAAAATAATGCAAAAAAAATTAAAAACCCACTTCCGCCTGATGTTATACAACTAAAGTTCGACTGTAAAAGTACAAGACCGACCAAAACCAAAAAAAAAAAAAAAAGTAAATCAAACAAACAAAAAAACCAGACAAAATAAAAGACTTGTAACTGACTTTTTTTTTTTTTCGTTATTTTTCATGCAATCCATAAGCCGCCGTTTTCCTTTTCACTCAAAACGTCAATCAATTCACCTACTTCTTCATCATGCGTATTCCATCCAAGCTTAATGCTGGCCCTGACTATACGCAAGTTAGGCAGCCTCTCTTCCAATATGGCCAGCGCGATATCATCAGCTTGAATCTTGCGCGACTGGCCCAACATGCCGGAACAATCCAGGTCAAGCATTTGCAACGGGTGGCCATGCACAATATTTTCATTATCGAGCAGGCGATGAGTAATGTAATCGGTTGAGATGACGAGCTTGCGCAGGTGCGGACACGACGCAAGCGCGTGGTCCAGCGCGTTGAATCCGAGCGCCGGCATAGGGAACGTGACTGACAATGTGGTCAGGGACGAGCCTAGCAACACGCACAGTGCACGTACGGCGTCGGTCTTGATAAACGGGCAATGCGCCAACGACAATGTCGTGATCGTGCGCGGGAAATTGGCCGACGACAAAAAATCGTCTGAGATGCCACCGGCAAGACCGAGCTGGGTCAAGTTCGGCGGCCAGGTGTAATCCTCGTAGCCGACACAAAACACGGACGACCTGGGGAAGTACAGCACAGACAACTGTTGCAAGTTTTTAATGGCAAGAAATAATTCCCTCAAGTCGACAGTTTCTGATACGAGACTGAGGTCCAGCACGCGCATGTGTAAGCACTGCCGCACGCTGACCAACGGTGCGTAGCCAAAACTAGTCTGGGGTGCATAAAACTCTTCCACCGAACTGGCACACCGGCGCAGGCATCGGGACGTGAACGAGTTCTTGCCCGACTGAATGATGTATCTGAGATCGAGCACGTGCACGAATGATCCCAGCGTCGTGCTCGATGACAACGTGGTCACAAAGTTAAGATAATTCTTTGGTTCCAGCCTGGGCTTATGATACAATCGGGGCAACGCGGCATGGTGCCACGACCGGCACACGTACAGCAGCGCCACCGGGAAAGGCTCGGGCACGAACGACAGGATGAGTTCGATAATTTCAAATGGTAAAAACCTTCCTTGCTTCAAGGTATTCCCATTTTTGTTTTTGTTTTTGTTGTTGTTGTTGTGGTTGTTGTTGGTTTGGTCATCATTATCATCATCATCGTCGTCCAAGGACAAGCCAGATAGGGCCTGTAACGATGGCGACGATGATGATGACGATATGGATGAGCCAGACCTGGACGTTGTCGCGGACGAAATGGACGACAGCGACGATGACAACGATGCCAAGGAAGATGATGATGATGACACCAACAACAACAACGATGACGACAAGCCATCATCATCTTCCACGTCCGGGCCCGGCTTTACTCCATACCTCTTTGTCGGCGCTCGTCCCTTACGGGCCTGGCGCTTTGTCGGACCAGTCCGTATGGTGGGTGGTTTTAAAAAAAATTGAAAGACGGTCCAAGACAGAACTAAAACACAAAAGCTCAAAAAGAAAAAAAATAATAAACTAATAAAGTGGATTTAACGATTCGTCTTTAAAAAAAAAAGACCAGAGGCGGTTGCTCGAACATTTAATTATTTTGTGCGGGGAGAAAGAAACTGAGAAATCCATGGACGCTACCAGGCCGGGTAACCATGGGTCGCTAATAAATGTTGTTTAACTTGCTCGAGATTGAGAGAAACCATTTCATTCATCAGCAATCTATTTTTTTTTGACTTTTGGCCTTTATGGCTGGGCAACAGAACAATGGTAACGACAATGAGATTATTGACTTGACGTCTGAAATTTCTGAAAATAGGCGCACGAGACGTCGACCACCGGTCGCTGACTTTGGGGTCGACGACGATGTGCAGGTCACGTTCACTCGGCGGCGGCGGTCACAACCGCCGTCACAAAGACGGCCTTTGTCTGCCGGTGCGGGCATGAACTTGGATGAATCGACACTGATTGCCGTGCTCGGTGGTCCAAATGGGGTGGTAATGCCGCCGAGATCATTCCATAATGCGTCGTTCAACAATAACCTGAGCGTCAGTGGCAACAGCAGTAATATCACGACCGAACCACGACGGCTGCCGCAGGGTCGGGGCCGGCATAATCATGATGTTTTTACAAGGCAATTTCATGATGAGCGTATTATGCAGCGCATGCAGCGCATGCAGCATTTGCGCGCCATGGTCGGGGGTGGGTTTGGAAATCATGTGATGCGCCGAAGAGTGTCAGCCATGCCAGCATCATCATCATCATCGTCGTCGTCGTCGTCGTTGTCATCGTCGTCCTCACGGGGGAATTCTGTGCATCGTGAAGCGTTGGAGCTGCCACCGGACTGGCGGTTCATATCAATGCATGAGTACGACGACGTGTCGGGTTACTTCCCTGCCGTGCAGTTTCGTCATCCCGACTGGGCCAGCCATGCGGCAGTCGCAGCTGAGACGACAGTAAGAGAGCAGCGAGCGCAGAGGCAGGCACTGAGTCATATTCCAGTACCGCTCGCACCTCGTAAAGGGTATTCTCGCCGTGTGCGGGCTGGCGCAAAGCTGGTGTGCCCTTCATGCGCGGCAGAATTGGGTGGCAAGAAAACTACGACGACGACGACGGCTGGTGAGGAGGAGAATGTAAGTCGTGATCCTAATCCGAATCCGGACTTGCAGCAAACCATCTGGGCCACGGTCAAGTGTGGACACGTGTATTGCGGTAACTGCGCGCTGAAATTCCGGCGCATGCATCAGCGACGGCGGGGTCGGTCGTCAAAGAAAATTGTCAGAAGTGAAGTGGTTGGCAAGTGCATGGTGAAAGAGTGCGATAATATCATTAGCGGCGCAAGGGGCATGTTTGAAATATTTGTATAATAGTTATAATTTAAACGGCGGTTTTTTTCTATTCTATTATTTATCTATGCCAAGGATTTTTCCAGTTCTATAGCCCTGACTACGGCATCGTATGCATCTTGGGCCACAGTTTTCGGTGTGGAACCGGAATCGAGCCGGTCACCATGTTGGTACACGCCAGACCGGACGAGGATCGAATGCCAGCCGAAATTGTTTGCTCCCCTGATATCGGACTCTGGGTTATCACCCACCATGTACACGCGCTTCAACTCGGACAGGTCAGCATCATCATAAGCAAACTGCGCCCGCCGCCATCGTTGCAAAACTTCGGCCGCGTATTCGTACGTGAACAGGTGAGGCTTGCCAATGATGGTCGAGTTTAGGCTTTGTGACGTGTAATCTTTAAACACGCGCTCGACCGCGGTTCGAAACGCGCCCTGGCCAAATCGAGGAAGCGGGTATTCGTTAGCCCAAAGCAAGTCGTTGTTGGACCAGTACACGGGTAGGGCCTGGGCCAGGGTCTTGCTCTTGGTGCCGAGCACGCCAGCCTGGGAGGTCAAGATGTCGATAATAACCTGCGTGTCGCAACCCCAGTCACGGGAATCATTAAACACAAGTACGGCATTGAATGGCTCGTCAGTGAGCGGGGCGGCAGCCGCGAGTTGGTCGGTTGTGAATTGGTGGAATGGCCAGGCGGACGGGTGCGCGGCCACGACGTCGACCGACATGGCCACGTTTGCAAATCCGTACTCGCGGGCCACATGCCGGCAGGTGTCAGCCTGTCCGCCAACAACAAGAACCTTGTCAAACGCGTTAGCCAGTCGGCGGAACGGCGTGTGTGATTGAATGAATTGCTGGGTCGAGATGGGCATGCCGAGCGTGCGTTCGAGGTCGGCTACCCGGTTGGCCTCGGACTTGCCGCCGCCGTTGGTGAGCAGGATCCTTGGCAAAAAACGAGTAAGTATCGGGATCAATCAAAACAGTCTCGGTAAAATCATACCATGGAATGTTATTGGATTGCAGCAATTGCAGAGCTCGAATGCCGGCCGGCAGCGGCTTCGCGCCTCGGATGAGTACGCCGTCGATGCTGGACGGGATGATTAGCTGGAGCAATTGGAAACATGGACAAAACACCTACTCAAATGCAAATGCAAATTTCTTTGCCAGCGAACGAGAAATGCCAGTCATTGGTGGTGAAAAACAAAAAAAAAAAAAAAAAAAGGGTCGATAGAGGTGATTTATATAAACGTCGTCGTATCAGTTTAATTAGCTATCTTGAGTCAACGCCGCACGGGCGCGGGCCCAGCAGTATTTGATTTTTTTTTTTCCGTTTATTTAACAGATCCACACCAGAGATGGAGCAAGTGATCCCTGTACGGCGAGGCAAAAAACCTCGGGAATATGCCCGGCAGATCGTCAGTCATTTCTCGCTTGAGACCACGGAGCCGTTGCACACGGCGTATGATCGACCGCCGGTCACGGTCACGGCCGAGGGCGAGCTAATCACGATTGCCGTGACCGCGATCGAGCTGGCGGTGCGGGAGCTGTCGAGAATTTTCCCATTCATGAAAATATACCAGTCAAACGAGGCGTTTGAGGTTGAGCGCAAGCGGCGGCACGCGGCAACGAACGAAGATGCGACGGCGAAAAAACGAGGGCGGAAAAGGTTGCGCAGCAGCCGGCGCAAGCGTGGTAATGGGCAAGAGCAAAATGGCAATGCCGATCACGAATCAGACGAAGTCCTGAGTGACTCGTCGTCGTCTTCGTCCGTGTTTGCCGATTCAGACGACATGTGAGTAGTCAATCAAGCATCAATCATCAATCATCATGGCCACGGCTAACACGTAGCCAGCATCATGGTGCCGGTGCTGCGCATCATTCTGTCGTTCCAGGAACCTCAGCGAGACCCGTTTCAATTGCCGGGCACGTTCCAGATTAGAGGCTTGGACACTGCCTAGGTTGACTCCTGGTTATACTTGTATATGTTGTAACGTAATCCAACAATGATGACTCAGCTCGTACGTAAACAAGAGGGTGAAAAGAATGTTAATCTTAATCCGCTATTTTAATTTTTTTTGTAAATTGGTTCCTCGATAGTTTTGATTGTCCACAGCGATTTCTTGCTTCTCCATCATCGACTTGCAGCACCAATCTGTGGTTTATTCCATGTCTCCATCGGGCGGATTCACTGCAGATCCGGGACTTTCACCGTCACCGGCGTTAGCCGTCGATGTTAAGCCTGACACGGCCGTCATCGCTAACAGCACCACCACCACCCCGGCGGCAACGTTGCAGCAGCCAAAGGTGAATCAGTCAGCATTCATTCAGAAATTATACAGCATGCTTGAAGACGATGTGATTGCGCATTTGATTTCATGGACAAGTTCTAATGACTCGTTCGTGGTCTCGCCTGGCGAGGAATTCTCTCGCGTTCTCAGGTCGGTTCATAAATATTCATAGTGTTATTATAGATCCATGTTGTTTAATGGCTGACTTTACATGATGATGGTTTAGTAAATATTTTAAACACACAAACGTGTCTTCGTTTGTTCGCCAACTTAACATGTACGGGTTTCATAAAGGCACGTTTGTTATTATTTTCCCTCAAAAAAAAAAAAAAAAAAAAAAGAAAAAAAACTAGAATTTGCGCACTAACACTCAAGTTGTTTTGCAGTCAATGACGTGTTTCATCCGGGACAGACTCAAGATGCGAGCCAGTGGGAGTTCAAGCATGGCGAGGGTAGTTTCAAGCGAGGCGATGTTGAGGCCTTGCGAGGCATTAAGCGCCGGGCGTCCCGGCAATCTGTCACTACCACTGCCGCTTCCAACACGGCGTCCATTATTAACAACAGCAACAGTAGCAGTAACAGTAGCAGTTATGGCGTTAATACCTTGAACAACATCAGCGTGAATACCACCATGAATCCCAATAACAGCAGTACCATGCATCATCACAGGGACTCTGCATCTTCATCAAAATCAGGATCCATGTCGATGCCGCAGACCCCGGTGTCGCCCACCACGACCGCGCCCTCACCTGCATACCTGCATGACATGTCCGCCACCACGCCGTCATCTTATGCTGGAATGACTGGACTTGACTCTACCGATAGCATGCGATTATCCAATCTCGAACATACAATGTGGCAGTTGCAAGATTCTCACCTTCGACTTCAAGCCAAGTCTGATCTGGTTCTTGAATCGGTCAGAAATTGCCAGCAGGTATGACGCCAATTTATTGTGATTTATTTTTTGCCTGGCTAACTTGCAATTTGTAGTGGCTGCAAAGTCTTTTAACGATTGTGATTAGAGTACCGTTTGGTCCCGAGGCTTCATCGATTGAATCAGAACGTATGTATACGAACAAGAATTATTATTTTCCTTTGTTTTTGCTGTCTAACTTTAATTCAAGTTCAACATTTATTGCAAGAAGTCAGTCATCGTGGGCAGTCACTCGCAGAAGAACAACAGCACCAGCAACAGCACCAGCAACAGCACCAGCAACAGCACCAGCAGGATCAACATTATCAACATCACCATAATTATTATCTTCATCAACAACAACAACATCAGCAAAACCCACAATATCAACACGTCACCTACTCCGATGTCGATCATCGCAGGAGGTCATCTTTATTTCGGCAATTTGACACTCAATCATCATCAAGAACAACAACAACAACAGCATCATCATCATCAGCATCAGCATCATCATCATCATTCCCCTCTTCTGGGCCCAGCTCGTTACATCCGCCAACCCAGCTGTCGTCAACCACGGTCACGCCAACTTCGTCACCACGGTTTTTAAGCATGCAATCGTCATCCGTATACGCACCTTCACACCTAGCCCCGCCGCCGCCATTACTTCACCATCGGCCAGGGTCGTATCCTGGTTCGGCAGTGGCCAGGCACCCTGTCGTGGTGGTCCGCCGGCATGCATCTTCGACCGATGCGGCAGATCACCGGGCGCGTGCATCCTGGGCTGACGACCGGCATCGACGCCAGCAGCAGCAACAACATGCATCGCCGTCTTCGTCGGCGTCGCCATCCCTATCACCGGCCCGATTCGCCAGTGTGAATCAGCATTACAATTTGTCATCGACCACCACGTCGTCGTCTGCGATGCCGTCTTCTGGACCAACCTCGGCTCCACGTCATGGCTTGGGATTATCCCTGCCACCCCCACAACAACTACAACAGCATGATCAATTACATCAACCTTCACCATCACAGCTACAACAACAACATTTACTCCCTCCTCCATCTTCTCTTCATCCACTTCTTCCACCACAACAGCAATCACAATCACAATCTGCATCATCATCAGGCGTGCACGCGTTGTTGAATCCACTTGATAAAGATCCCAATGCCGTGAATGAATCACCACCATTATCACCATTATCCACCGCTGCTCGTAAACGCAAGCAATCATTAATCTAAACAATTCTATTTTTTTTTTCTGTTAGTTTTATTAGAGGGAGGGACTGGACTATAGGGGCGTTTTGGACGAATTTGAAAGTATACGGATAAATGAAAGAAAAAAAAAATTAATTTTTTTCTTTCATTGGTTTTCCTTTTTTTTTTTTGGCTTTTTGGCATTTGTATGAAGTTGTATAATGAATATCAGGCTAAGCATTGAATAAAAATAAAGATTATATATAGCTATATGAGTTTATAATACAAAATATAATAATTATAGAATGAGGTGCAAACAAAAAAAAAAAAATAAAATAAAATAAAATAAACCAAAGACATTATATAATACAAAAAACCATAAATAACTAAAAACAAACAACTTTATTTTAAAACCACCATCCAATTTTTTTTTTTTTTTCTTTCTCTTCACATGCGCAATACCAACATTTCCAATTCCGAATCCGGATCGAGGCCAGCAGTTTGATGAATTTTGCTCACCGCACCAGCAGCTTTTCTGACCACTCTCGAAAAAGGATTTAAATCAGTGGTAGTATTATTATTAGTCGTGAAAAAGTTTGGAGCCGTGGCACTTGGCGGATGTTGCACAAAGCCGGATAGGACTGTGGCAGCCCTGATTAGGAACGGCCGAACAAACGCGTTTAAGTACGGCACCAATGTTTGCGTTACCGAAGCGGCCACGGCGGCAGTTGCTGCGGATGATGCTACTGGCCAGTCTTCAACGTCAATCATGTCAGAATCATCATTATCGCCAGTATTTGTGCTACTGATGTTGATGCCGCTGTTGCCTCGATCACCATCATGCTGTCGGCTTGTGGAATCGAGTAAGATCCGGGCAAGCACGTCGGCTGCAAACATGGCCTGTTCTAACACCGGCCTGCGCACTTCGAACGCTCGTGGTAGTACGCTGGGGTCGGTCTGCCTTGGGAACGTGCTCATGCATAACCTGAACAACGTCATTGCCAGTCCCGTGTTCATGGTTATTGTTGCTGCATCAGTCGCCGTCGCCGTGATTACTGCCTTGACCACGTCTATGTTGGGCGTTTCTCTGGCCAACATTTTGGCAAGCACGTCAACTGCCAATTGTAAATATCGTTGCTTCGAAGGCACGTAGGCTGGCCAAGCTGCCGCACCACTGGCCATACCTGCCGGAGTAGGCGCCACCGCCGGTGCAAACGCGGCCACAAGGGACAGCACCCACAATGCCTCGTCCGAATTGTCCAACAGGGTTTCATGCGCCACGTTCGATAACACGACCACAACATCTTTCACGATAGCCAGCCGTACGGCCTTGCTGGCGTTCTTGGCCACGACGCCGGTGTTAGCCACAGCTCGCATTAGGACGGCCCAAAACCGGCGGGCAGAACATGTAGGCCGAGCAAAAATTTCTTGATTTTGTTCGTAAAACGTAAGATTTCTCATAATCGTGGTCACGGCCGACAAACGACCGGTCAAGATTTCAAGCTCGTAATCTGGACTGCCGCTGTGGATGGCCGTGGTGAGGCCTTCGTATTCTTCTTTTGCAGCCAAAACCATGTCCTCGTAAGAATCAAACTCCGGCAATACTTCGCTGTTTTTTCCAAAAATCTTGGCTATACGCTCAATCGCATCTTCACCCACGTCCACAAGGCCATCCACAATGTCTTCACACTCCGTGACCGGAATAAGCACGTGCTGGTCAACAGAAATTAATAGCAACGCATCCAGCGCGACCTTGATCTCGCCCGGTATCAGACTGCGCAAACTCATGCTAATCACGTGCAGATTGATGCCACCCATTTCAGGTAGCAATGGGAAATCTGGCCTGGCAGCTTCAATTTCATCACCCAAGCCAGCCAGAATTGAAACGTTAAATCCACCATGCAAGTCCAGTCGTCGAGTCTTGGGCACGTATGATATTGTCTTTATCGGCACAGTCTCTTGCGCAGGCGTTGCCACTGTCTTTGCATGTACCTGTGCCTGTGCCTGTGCCTGTGCCTGTGCCTGTGCCTGTTGCTGCTGTGGCTGCTGCTGTGACTGTGGCTGTGGCAGCGAAGGTGGCGGCACTTGCAACGAGGCCTGCGCTGCTGTGATTGCAGGTTGTGGCAGTGGCTGCGTGAACCCTTTTACCGGTTGATTCAGGGTTGGTGGAAGAGGTTGTGGCGGCAGTTGTTGCTGTTGCTGCATCTGTGGCTGTGATTGTGGTTGTGATTGTGGTTGTGGTGGCGGCTGGGTCTTCTTGCTTCGACCTCTGCCCTTTGTTACTTGAGGTATTGAATTCACCGGCGGACTTGTATACGGCAGCGACTGTTTTAATTGCATCATGGGTGACATTTGCTCTGATGTCAATTGCTGCTGCTGCTGCTGTTGTTGTTGTTGTTGTTGTTGTTGTGGTGGTGGTTGTTGAATCATTATTTGATTCTGTAATTGTTGTTGTTGAACTTGCTGTTGAACTTGCTGTTGAACTTGCTGTTGAACTTGTTGTTGTTGTTGTTGAACTTGTTGTTGAACTTGTTGTTGAACTTGTTGTTGTTGTTGTTGTTGTTGTTGAACTTGTTGTTGTTGTTGTTGTTGTTGTTGTTGTTGTTGTTGTTGCTGCTGCTGCTGCTGTTGCTTTTGTTGCTGCAAAAGCAACTGCTGTTGTTGGAGCGCCATGGCCCGCATCTGCTGCTGATACTGCGGCGTAGTCATCCACCATTCTTCAAATGGTCGCAAGTTTGCCTGAAACACGTCAGCCAGTTGCTGCGGCGCGTCCTGCGCAGCCTGCAAATCAAATCCGAGCCCGATAGCGATCGCATGCCATGTCTTTTGTTGAGGTGACACCGGGGCAGCTTGAATTGCAGAAGACGCGTTGTTGACCTTGACAGAGCCACCGGCTTTCATTACCGAAGCATACAACACCGGCAATGGCACGACCCGACCGCATACAAACGGATGATGTGAGATTGGCGTGCCTCGCTTGTGCATAAATTCTAGTAGCGTTTTCATGAACTGATCCGGCGCGCTCGCCGGCTTTTGCGAAGGTGTTGATTGTTGTGGTTGTGGTTGTGGTTGTTGTTGTTGCGGTTGTTGTTGTTGCGGTTGTTGTTGTTGCGGTTGTTGTTGTTGTTGTTGTTGTTGTTGTTGTTGCGGTTGTTGCGGTTGTTGCGGTTGTTGCTGTTGTTGTTGTTGTTGTTGTGGTGGTGGTGGTTGTTCTTGCTGTTGTGGCAACGACCGGTTAGGAGGAATTGGACTGGTAACGGACGCTGCACGTTGTTGTTGCAACTGTTGAAACTGTTGCAACTGCATTTGTTGTAGCTTTTGTTGAAACTGCTGTTGCAAAGCCGGTGACATGGACGCCAGCTGTTGCTGAATTTTTTGCTGCTGCAGGTACAATTGGTTTTGCACTGAGTTTTGCGGCAATTGTGGTTTCACTTGACCTTGAGCTTGTTGAGCTTGTTGTTGTTGCAAAAAAAGTTGTTGTGGAGTTAAACTTTGTCCGGGAGAATGATTTATTGGCGGTGAATGTTGAGTAGATAAAATAGGAGATGCTTGTTGTTGTTGTTGTTGCTGCTGCTGCTGCTGCTGCTGCTGCTGTTGTTGTTGGAAGGCACGAAGTTGCTGTGGATTTATGGCAGCAAATTGATTTGGATTAATTGTTTGGTTGAACTGATTCGGCTGCTGTTGTGTTTGCATGGATTGCATGGCCAGCAAGTTGTGCAACTTGGCATTGTACATGCCATTAACGTTTCCATTTTGAGCGTACATTGCCTGAAGTGACGCTGGAGTTGGAGAGTTGAACAGCGTTGGCGACTGTTCCGGCTGTTGTTGTTGTTGTTGTTGTTGTTGTTGTTGTTGTTGTTGTTGTTGTTGTTGTTGTTGTTGTTGTTGTTGTTGTTGTTGTTGAATTTGCTGATGTGGGGTAACAGATCTAGATAACAGGGTTGCAGCCGAATTAGAAATAGTGCGCTGCTGCGGAAATAAAGCCTGTGGTTGTTGGTCATCCAGCATTCCACGGTGGGTAGACATGGCCTGTTGCTGCTGCTGCTGTTGCTGCACGGAGTACATGGGTGACGAGGGGTCGGCTTGATGCAACGGTAACGAACCAAGCGAGGCATCAAACGAGTTCAACATGGGCGATTGGCCGTGATTCTGCCGAAATTCATCCCCGTAGGCGCTGGCCTGGTCCGGAAACAGGCCCTGGTTTGGGTCGAACGAGTCGCCGAGCCAGGACATAACAGGGGAGTCCTACATAAAAAAAAAGAGCATTTGGGTTAGAAAACGCGAGGCATGACAAGACGAAAAAGATAAAAACCAGCAAGCAAAGCAAGCAAAGCAGACCAACAAAAGGCAACCACGTACAGCAAGGTCAACAGAAATCTGGAGGGGCGTGTGGGGCCGGTTATCGCCGGGGATTGGACCAAGGCAGTTGTGCGCGTTGAGTTGTGCGAAAGCAAAAACAGAGAAAAACGCAACAAAGAAGTTTCGGGTTTGTTCAAAGTGGGCGCCTCCTGGGTTAGGGCGTGCCATTTCCTGCTACAAACCCCGCCGGCGCGCTTGCAGTTTTGAAAACCTGTCAAAAATTTCCTGTAAGCTAACCAGAAGCCAACCGAATAGCAACTGCAGCAAAAAAAAAAATGCCCAAGGCTTCGAAACAAAAATCGGAGCAGCGTCATGATCCGTTGCTTCATACATACGAGACTGCTGCACTTGGTGATGGCAAGCTCGTGACAAAATCTGAGCGCCGGGCAGGGAAAAATAGCAGCAACGGCAAGGTCAAGAGTAACGGCAATGAAGATGATGACGACGAGAATCAGTTTGTTGACGCTGCCACGTCGAGAAAGATTTTGCGATTGGCTAGAGAACAGCAGGATGAGGTTGCGTCCGAAGGCCGCCGGCCTGCGCAATTTGCCAAGCTCGCCGACGATGACGACTTTGAAGATATTGATAATGATGATGAAGACGATGGACATGACCTCGAAGACGACGAAGACGAAGACGAAGACTATGCGGATTTTGAGCGGGATACCATTGACAGTCTTGGACTCCACAACGACGACGGCGCATTGTTTGAGAAATTCATTCCGTCTTCATTCCGGCCTGGCCAGTCAGTCACATTGGCAGACAAGATTATGGAAAAATTACACGAGCAGCAATTAGACCAGCGGCGGCAGGCATCCGGTGTTGAATCTGAACCTGAATTCCCACCCAAAGTGGTCGAAGTATATGAAAAAGTTGGCTTGTTACTGTCACGGTATCGGTCGGGCAAGTTGCCCAAGGCGTTTAAAATCATTCCGGCTCTGAAAAACTGGGAAGACGTGTTGTTTTTGACCATTCCGGACCAATGGTCGCCTAATGCATGCTATGAAGCTACAAAATTGTTTGTGTCGGGGCTTAAATCCAAACAATCGCAACGATTCTTGTCCGACATCTTATTAGACCGCGTGCGCGACGACATTCGAGAAAACAAAACATTAAATTATCATTTGTACCGGGCAATTAAGAAATCTCTTTACAAGCCAGCCGCTTTTTTTAAGGGATTTCTTTTCCCTCTATGCGAATCTGGCACTTGTACGCTCAAGGAAGCAGTCATTGTTGGCTCGGTGTTGTCCAAGGTATCGATCCCGGCCTTGCACTCATCAGCCGCGTTGCTGCGCCTGGCTGATATGGAAACCTATTCAGGCGCAAACTCGCTGTTCATGAGGGTGTTGATTGATAAAAAATATGCACTGCCATACAAGGTCGTGGACGCGGTCGTGTTCCACTTCATTAGATTCAGGCAGAAACTGCCTGACGGGCTTAATGAACAAGCCGGCTTACCCGTGCTCTGGCACCAGGCTTTTCTTGCGTTTGCTCAGAGATACAAGAATGATATTACTGAGGAACAGAAGGAAGCCCTGTTGGACGTTCTCAAGGCTAGATTTCATCCTAAAATTGGACCAGAGATCCGAAGGGAACTTCGAGAAGGCATCGCAAGAGATGCTATGCAATTGTAATATTTTTTTTTTGTAATTTGCACCGGGTTAATTTTATTTCATTTTGTTAGTGGGAGTTTTAAAAAGAATAAAAGTTTTTTTTTGTTTGTTTTGTTAATGTTTTGAACATAATATATATTGAATTGTTTATTTGTTTTTACTTTTTTTGCTTTTGTTTTTTTTGTTTTTGTTTTTTTGTTGGCAGACCTTGCCGTTGTTGTAAAATATCATCCAACACCGATTCTTTCCTCTTTTTTCCCGTCACTCCGGAAGCTCTGCTTTCTTCCTCGTCGTCGTCATCATGTTCTTCACGACCGTTCCTGTTGCTATTGTTGCCATTGATTGATTTATTCCCACTAGTTGATGGCCTTGCCGCCACCGTTGATCGTGCGTTTAACGCTTGCCTTTTCAAAGCCTGCTTTTGCATAAACTCGATCGTTTTCCGTTGCCGATAGGTCATTGCCGATGTGTCTGGTCCCGTGGTTGCTTGCGAGTCTTGTATTATTTTTGAACCCACGCCCCCTCTACAACGGTCATACAATCAATAATTTAAAAAAAAAAAAAAAAAATCTCTACGTACTTTCCAACAATTACACCGTATCTTTTTGAAAAATCTGCGTCCTCGACTTTGTTGTCATCGTTGTCGTCCACGCCATTCGATTTCGACGACGATGACGACGACGACGACGACGAGGCGGAGTCTAGCCACGACGCAACCAGCGATTTAGTTTGGGCCACAGATACGGCGAAGCGAGATGCCACCAATGCCGGATCAGACGCCATCAAGTATTACTGCTATGGTGCTACC
This sequence comes from Lipomyces japonicus, assembly GCF_038497905.1. Lineage (NCBI taxonomy): Eukaryota > Fungi > Ascomycota > Lipomycetes > Lipomycetales > Lipomycetaceae > Lipomyces > Lipomyces japonicus. The sequence continues at coordinate 49,588 of NW_027117848.1, read as the reverse complement.
AAATCCGCTTGCCGAGACCAATATCCAGATTTTATGTCGGATGCGTGCAAAAAAAAAGCACCGCGCTGCGGCAAACTGGACGCCCCAAAGCGATAAATTATATACATATATAGTTAGAGCTGAGTTCCCGCTTTTACTTCCTCTCTCCATCCACTCTTGTTCTTTTTCTTATTTCCAATCCGCTAACACTCCACTTCCCCTTTTTTCTTCGTTGGTTTTTTCCACAATGATGTTTAAGGGTGCTTCTCGCGTTCTTTCTGCTTCATCGCGCGCTGGCGTGCTCAGACAGGTAAATTGCCTTTATTATTTTTTTTCTTTTATGTTTTGCTCGTTTCCTCGCTCGGGTTTGAAATCAATTCAATGTCGGTGGCATCACTCCTGGATGCGACTCAATTGATTTTTGATATGTCTTTTCTAGAGAACCTGGGTTTGGTTTATCTGGATTGACTGGTGCGAAAAGCTCTTCATGATGTTTCAATCTCAATTGAGTGGCCATTGGTGGCATGTCGAATAAAATCAGCACTTGTTTTTTTATTTATGACATTAATCATTTTTCACAATTTAATTTAATTTTTTTTTTGTTTTTAATGATATTTTATGTTTTGTTGTTTGGGAACATTGTGTGCCGGGTTGCCGCGGGGCCTTCGGATGAGTGGCTTTCCCATCGGGACATCGACTCATCCCAAGCGCACGCACGTTCCACAATCATATTACGTTAGTACTAACGAATCCTTTAGCGATCCGGAGTTGCTCAACAAAAACGTTTTCTCTCTCTTCATGAGTACAGATCTGCTGCCATACTTAAGAGTGTAAGTTATTGTTGTCGTCAACCACTCATCTACATTGGCTCAATGCTAACTTGCAAAAGTATGGTGTTCCGGTCCCAGCTGGTGAGGCTTCTACTACTCCCGAAGGTGCTGAAAAGGTCGCTCAAGATCTTAACTCAGAAGACTTGGTTATCAAGGCTCAGGTTTTGGCTGGTGGTCGAGGCAAGGGCACGTTCGACAACGGTCTTAAGGGCGGTGTCAAGCTAATTTCTTCGCCGCTCGAGGCCAAGATTTATGCCGAGCAGATGCTCAATCACAAGCTGATCACAAAGCAGACTGGTGCTGCTGGCAAGATCTGCACTGCTGTTTACGTAGTCGAGCGCGAGTTCGTCCGCAGGGAGGCTTACCTCGCCATCTTGCTCGACCGTGCCACCCGTGGACCTGTCATTGTGGCATCCAGCCAGGGTGGTGTTGATATCGAGACCGTCGCCAAGGAGAGCCCAGATGCGATTTTCACCACCCCGGTCGACATCCACAAGGGGGTCACCGACGAACTTGCCGGTAAAGTTGCGTCATCGCTTGGATTTTCCGCCTCCGCAGTCCCTGAGGCGGCTGAAATTGTCAAGAACCTGTATCGCGTTTTCAAGGATAAGGACGCCACCCAAGTTGAGATCAACCCGCTTTCCGAAACTGTTGATCACCGCGTCTTGGCTGTTGATGCCAAACTCGGTTTCGATGACAACGCGTCGTTTAGGCAAAGCGAGGTTTGGTCGTGGAGGGACCAGTCCCAGGAGGACGCGGACGAGCTCGAGGCTGCCAAGTTCAACCTGAACTTTATCAAACTTGATGGCAACATCGGATGTCTTGTCAACGGAGCTGGTCTCGCCATGGCTACCATGGACATCATCAAGCTTTACGGTGGTGATCCAGCTAACTTCCTTGACTGTGGCGGTGGTGCTACTGCCGAAGCCATTCGTGAGGCCTTTAACATTCTTCTCCGCGAGTCAAAGGTCACCGCCATTTTTGTCAACATTTTTGGAGGCATTGTCCGTTGCGACAACATTGCCAAGGGATTGATCGCCACTGCTCAGGATATGAACATCAACATCCCGATCGTGGCTAGATTACAGGGAACAAATGTCGAGGAAGCCCAGAGACTCATTTCCAACTCGGGATTGAAGATCTTTTCCTTCACCGACCTTGACGAGGCAGCACAGAAGGTGTGCCAGCTTTCCAAGGTTGTTACCCTTGCTCGGGAGATTGACGTGAACGTCTCGTTCGAGTTACCTTTATAAGAGGACATCCAAAAAATTTTGAAACAGTTGAAAAAAAGAAAGCAGAAAGAAATTGGTTTGTTTTTCATTTCTCAAAAGTCCGCAGGACCGGCTAAACTTGATAGCAGATCATACCTTTTTTCATTTATATTTTTTTTTTAATTTTGTTTTTTTCAGCCTAGTTTTGTTTGAGCGTAACTCTTTTGAAATATTTTAGATATATGCTTGTTGCAGAGCAACTCGCAAAGCTCTAATATAATAAATTTACATTTTGAATGCTATTGCACGTATATATAAAAGAACTTTCTATAAATTGTCAATCATGACTCGTGCTATGTAACTCAAAAAATTAATGCGTAAAAGCCTTATTCCGAATCTGGTGAATCTGTGATCAACTTTAAAGTCGTAACGTAGTAGGCACACCTTGATCCAAGACTTTAACCTCCTTTGCGCTGTTTCTTCCAGCTTTTTCTCTTTTTTTTTACAATTTGTTTTTATTTTTTTGTTTGTTTTAAAGGGAAAATATTGGTTTTGATTACAAAGAAAAGATCGTTTATTGCATGGACTGGCGAGATCAACTAATTTAGTTATGGCGTCACTATTTCGCTGCCCAGGTCCTATCTGGGAAGTCGGCGATTTGAATCCTTGTGTTAATGAGAAGTATGCTTTTTTTGAGGTTAAAATTGCATTGCGCATTATTTAAAATCTGCCGTGGTTATTCAGTTCGGATTATGAATTGCCAATATTAATCTGTTGATCTCTAATTGAAATTACAGGTATCTGCAATTCTGGGCCCCTATTATAGCTGTTTCAATATCGATTTTTTCATTATCATCATATATATGGCCTCGCATTGAGCGAGTTTGGAAAAATTCGTTGAAAAGAGCATACGCTCGGTTACGAAGGCGACGTCGCAGTGGGCCGATTGCTCTTGCAGATGACGACGAAGAAGATCAAGACGAAGACGAAGACGTGGATGGTACCCCGTTAGTGTTCAATTCACGATTTACTGACGATAATGGTTCGGACTCTGATAATGAGCTTTACCGGCTTAACACAAATGAAAATGGCTACTCGGGCTCATCTGTGACTGAGCTGAGTCCGCTGCAACGTGAAATCAGCCTGTTGAGCATCGACCAGCCACCGAATTTTGATCACGCGTCTCATCGTAGGAATAGTCGCAATCATCATGAGGGCATTTACCATGAAGACGGTCGTGGTAATGCCGATGTGGGTGATGTGGAAATCAGGTTTGTTCGGCAACGCGGCGATCGGGCGCGGGCTGCGTCAGAGCAATTCTTGCTGCTAGCCATCATTATGTTTCATTTTGCCGTGCTGGCAGTCAGATTATTTTATGATCCAGAAGAAGAATGGAATCATGTTGCTATGAGGTCGTCGATTGCTATATTATTTTGGGTAGGCCTCTTGCTCTGTCGAGTGCTCTGATAAACGACTAACGTTTTCATTAGTTGTACTTGTTTTTTTTGTCGTTATACAAAAATTCACGACTTTTAATATCGGTTCCGATCATGATATATGTGCATGCCATATTTATGTACTTCTTATCTTGGCTTATTGCATCTCTGGATTTGCGCACAATCTTTATTCGTAACGTCAGTTTTTTAACGCAGTTAATAACGGTGGCTAATTTTCTTGTGTCTACTGGCGTGTGCATTGTCACGCTCGCCTCGCCAGTTGGTCATCCGCCGGCATACATTGAAACCGTTAAGGGACTTGAACCAAATCCTCAGCCGATGGCCAGTTTGTTTTCGGTTCTTTCGTTTTCCTGGGTTGGCAGCTTGGTTAAGGTCGGCATGTTTCGTCCGTTGACTATTGAAGATGTTTGGGACTTAGAAGACGACCTGCGATCTTGCAGGGTTTCAATCCAGTTTCGCGACGTACGAGGGAGCTTGTCATTTGTTCATGGCTTGTTTAAATATTTTTACTGGGATTTTGCCCTGTCATCACTAGATACTGCGGTATATGCGTTCTTATCTTTCGTGCCGACTTTGTTAGTTAAGGCTATACTAGAATACATGGAGAATCCGGATGAGCGGCCCTGTCATGTGGCGTGGTTTTATGTGTTTTTACTGATGTTTTCGTCCATAATCTATTCAGTCTTCACTGCTCGAGCCGTTTGGGGGTTTAGGTTGCTATGCATCAAAATTAGATCGGTTATTATCAGCGAGATTTATACTAAAGCACTTCGACGACGAATCATTGCACCAGTGATTCGAAAGAAATCTTCAGGTGAGAAACATGACGATAATCATAAAGATAGCCAGGAGGATGAAGACGACGGTGATTCTCAAGATTTGGACAAGAATAATATGGGCAGAATTATTAATTTGATGTCAATTGATGCGGTCAAGATCTCTGAAGCAATGGCCCAAGCAGCACAGTTGATGAAAGGAATAGTTATGATTGTCGTAGCCTTGGTTTTGCTCCTGCAGACATTGGGATGGAGCGCGTTGGCTGGCATTTCAACCATGACTGCAGTCATGCCGTTAAATTATTGGTTTTCTAAAAAATTTGGAAAGATTCAAACGGAACTGATGGCAATCACGGATCGACGCATTCATAAGACCAACGAAATTTTGCAAAGCATTAAAATTGTCAAATTTTTCGCTTGGGAACCAATGTTTAAAAAACAGCTCATGTCTATTCGGGACGAGGAAATCGGGAAGCTCAAGGAGAGATATATTTTATGGGCTGTTGCAGGTACTATTTTTTTTTTTTTTAATTTTTATCATACCGCGATTATAAGCTCATGTACGTATAGTCATCATTTGGTTTGGATTTCCTACGATAATCACGTTTGTTACGTTTGGATTTTACACCTTAGTGGCCAAGCGAGATCTTACCCCTTCTGTTGCGTTCAGTTCTGTGGCACTCTTTAATCTTATGCGGACACCTCTCGATCGTCTTGCTGAGATGGTTTCAGATATTATCGACGTTAAGGTATCGCTCGGACGTGTCGGTGAATTCATGAATGAGGAATCAACTGACAAGTACGTCCAACTTTCAACTGCTCGAGGACCAAATTCGCCATATATTGGATTTGAGAATGCATCATTTACTTGGGGCGATTCTGACGATCGGAGTCAATTTCAACTTCGAGATTTGAATATAAATTTTGAAGTCGGTAAGTTGACTGTGATTATTGGATCGACTGGGTCAGGTAAAACTTCATTGTTGATGGCATTATTGGGTGAAATGAAATTGTTGGAAGGCAATGTTTTCTTGCCCAGTCCAAGTCAGGGAAAATTACCAAAAATCGATCGAACAAATGGGTTTTCAGATTCCGTTGCCTATTGCTCACAACAAGCGTGGCTGCTCAATGATTCAATAAAAAATAACATTTTATTTGGTTCAGAATATAGTCCGAGAAGGTATCAAGCCTGTATCGAAGCATGCGCCTTACTTCGTGATTTTGAAATTTTAGATGCAGCTGACGAGACCGAGGTTGGCGAGAAAGGGATTGCATTGTCAGGTGGCCAGAAGCAAAGAATTTCATTAGCTCGCGCATTGTATTCTTCTGCACAACATTTGATTTTGGATGACTGCCTTAGTGCGGTTGATTCTCATTCTGCATTGTGGATATATGAGAGATGCATTTTGGGTCCAATGATGGCTGGTCGGACTTGCATCCTCGTGTCTCACAATGTTTCGCTAACACTGGTCGGTGCGAAGAATGTGATCTTAATTGAACATGGACGTGTCAAGTTTCAGGGTACGCCTGAGGCAATTCTTCACGCCGGATTAATCGCTGATGATGAAGCTTTGAAGTCATCCTTGTCATCCCGCGAAGCGTCCAAGGCACCTTCAAGAGTGCAATCTGGACATGACATTGCAGCCAAGAATACCGGCGTGGTCCCACGCGGATCAGTATTGGCAAAGAACAACACGGTACCGGAAACGTCGGAGATTATTGATACTGCCGACGCAGCTAATAATGCTGAACGTGTTACAACGAAAGTGAAAGCTGCACCATTAGTCCAGGTTGAGGAACAAGCAGTTGGTCAGGTTAAATGGTCAGTTTATCATACCTACCTTTCCTCCATGGGCGGTCATATTTACTGGATCATTGTGCTTGTTGCCGTTATTGCCCAGCAAAGCGGCCTTATTGGTCAGTCATGGTGGATCAGAGAATGGGCAGAAGCTGGCAGCGTAGAACAATCAACATATGTGATTGGCAGTGGTCATTCATTAGTATTTTACCTATGTATATACGGTGTCATGTCATTGATTTACATGTTTGTGTCGTTTTTTAGAGAAGGTGTTGTATTTTGGGGAAGCATAAATGCGTCACGTCGAATCTTTGAAAGACTTTTGCGCACAATCATGCGAGCCAAGCCAAGGTTTTTTGACCAGACTCCAATCGGCCGCATCATGAACAGGTTCTCAAAGGATATTCAAGACATCGACCAAGAAGTTGCACCGGATGCGTTATCAGTCGTGCATTCGATTCTTGCCCTTTTGGTCATCATCATTTTGATTACGGCCATTGTACCAAGTTTTATATTTGCCGGAATTTTAATCACGACGATTTTTTACTTGATTAACCTTTGTTATCTCAGATCCTCAAGAGAATTGAAACGCATGCAGTCTGTTTTGCGAAGTCCAATTTTTCAACATTTTGGTGAAACATTGGCTGGACTAAGCACGATTCGGGCCTACGGGTATGAATCTAGATTTGCGGATGAGAACATGGCAAAAGTAGATACATTTACCAGGCCATACCTCGCCTTGTGGGCATGCACCAGATGGATGTCTTTTTTGGTTGAGGTCAGTGGCGGACTTGTTTCCACATTGGCAGGTGCGTTTATGATTTGGAACGTGGGCAAGATTGATTCCGGATTGGCAGGATTGTGCTTGACGTATGCAATCACGTTTACCGAAAACATGTTATGGCTTGTTGTTCTTTACGCGGTAATGGAAATGAACATGAACAGTATTGAACGATTGATTGAGTATACAGAGATTGAACAGGAAGCGCCCGATATTGTTTCTAATTCCAGGCCACCGTTAGGTTGGCCCGAGAAAGGCGCGATCGAGGTCAGCGGGTTGTCATTAAAATATGCTCCAGATTTGCCATTAGTTATAAGCGACGTGTCGTTCTCGGTCAAGCCTAAGTGGAAGATTGGAATCGTGGGTAGGACTGGTGCCGGAAAATCAACGATAGCATCAGCTTTTTTCAGATTTTTAGAAGCTGAGCAAGGTAAAATTGTTATTGACGGAATTAATATCGCCGAAATCGGTTTAAAAGATCTTAGAGAAGCGTTGACAATCATCCCACAAGGTTCGTTACCAGAAATTTAGTAATTTTATTTTATTTTATTTTATTTTATTTTTAACAACAATTTAGATCCAACCCTTTTTTCTGGAACTGTAAGATCGAATTTGGATCCGTTTAACCAGTATCCCGACTCTGCAATTTTTGAAGCTCTTCGACGTGTGCATCTGATAGATGAAAATGAGGTCTCCGCACCGTCATCCTCATCAATTAGCACACCCGTGGCTGCCGATTATCATGTGAATATTTTCACTGACTTGCACAGTCCAATCACGGAGGGCGGTGGCAATCTTTCCCAGGGCCAGCGTCAACTCATGTGCCTGGCTCGATCACTACTAAAGTCGCCGCGGGTTATTATTCTTGATGAAGCCACTGCATCGATCGATTATCAAACTGATGCCTTATTGCAAACAACAATCAGGAAAGAATTTTCACAAATGACAATTCTCACGATCGCGCATCGGTTGAGATCAATTATTGATTACGACATGATCTTGGTCTTGGAAGCTGGCAAGGTTAAGGAATACGATAAGCCACATTTGTTATTGCAACAATCGCATTCCGTGTTTAGATCGATGTGCGAAAGCAGTGGTGAATTATCTGTATTGGAAGAATTGGCAGAACAGGCATATTTAGAACAAACTGATGCGGAGCAGACTAGATAGTAAATGATGGGGTTTATTTGGTTGTAATTTGTGTATATAGATTAATAAAAAAAAATAATTATTTGCTCTTCAAGAAATAAGTCAGTACGAGTGAATTGCCTTGTGGTCTATACTTAAATAAGCAATCTAATGCACATCATGCCTATTCTAGTAGCGCATTGATCATTACGGTCTCGAACGATATCTTAGTCTGGGAAGGCCCTTTAATAAGCGCCTCAGTTGATTGGGACAGTGGTAGTTGCGTATTTTATTACACCTTCGATGGCAATATACTATTTATAACCAGAGCTTCATAAATTCTAAAAAACAAAAAGACTAATGCGTCTTAAATTAAAAAAATACACGCTATAGTCTGTTTATCAGGTTACAATTGACAAGTCTTGCTCTTGCACAAACAACATTACGCGCGTAAGCTTGCAATCGATCAAATTCAAATGATTTTAAAAAGTCCCAACGCGATAAGAAATCACACCGTGAACGGAAGAGACCAAGTAATGACGTCAACAAGGACACAATAAAAACTAATAATTAAAATAAACTTCAATTTGTTTTAATTGAAAAGCAAAAGATTATTCACTATTTTGCGAATTGCCTGTACCTGACATGGCGTATTCCGCGTTTGAGCTACAATCGAATCAGATTCCAAGGCCATCAATCGCGGCCTTGAACAGAAACGACGTGTATGCAGCACTTTTGCCTCGAGATGAAGTTCAAGTTGCTTCGATCATTAGTCCACGAGAGATCACGGTTGTGACATTGAAATTGAAAAGTTTGATTGATGAACTCATTCCGATTGAAGTTAAGGAGACCAGGATAACCAGGCCCGGTGGTTCTGTCATTACACCTGACGTGATTGAATTAGCAGTGCAAGCAGCACCGGGCGAGAAGAAAGCATGCTTAATTTTTGCTTTACTGATATGCAAACATTGGTATCACAAGCTTGAACTGGCTGCCTTGTTCGATGCCGATCTTTACGCGCTGCGAGCTCTGGCGTGCGAGATTTTGGCGAAAAGAATTATTGAAAACGAATTAGATACCGATCAAGAGTTTTTGTTTAAGCAAATTTTGTGTCGCCGGTTTACGTATTTGCAGAATGGTAAACAGGTTACAGATCCCAGAAGCGTGTTGGAATTGGCAGTTGACCTTCATGCGTTGACAGTAATAGGCTCATCAGGTTATCAAAAATGCATGACCTGGATGTGGCATGGGTGGATAATTCAAAGCCCATACAATCCCTTGGAATATATTTCATATGATAATGTTGCCGTGCCGAGCTTTTGGACTCATTTTGATCCCGATCGAATTAAAACTCCGTTATACCAAAATGCTTTGCAGCTTCTGTTTTCTGTAATTTATCTTGCATTATATACGGGAGCAGTCAATACGGCCAATCCAGGAGGATCATTTGATCCCGTAGAAGGATTGCTTTACATTTTCACCTTGGGATTTATGTTTGAAGAAATCTCAAAGTTTTATCATGTCGGTAGGTACTACTTTAGTTTCTGGTCAGTTTTTAATGTCACTCTGTATTCCATGTTGATTGTTTCGTTTATAATTCGATTGGTTGCATTGGCAAGTCCATATGATAGTTCCAAGAGACATGGATACGATACTCTGTCTTACAGAATATTGGCATTCTCTGCACCAATGGTCTGGTCCCGGCTGTTGCTTTATTTGGATATGCAAAAATTTTTTGGAGTCATGCTTGTTGTTTTAAAGGAGTTGATGAAAGAAAGTGTTGTTTTTTTTGTACTTTTGATTATCATCGTTATTGGATTTCTTCAGGCATTCGTTGGGTTGGATTCAGCCGATGGGGCGTACGACGTGGGATCGATCAATGTCGCGTTCATGACTCGATCCATCTTGGGATCACCTGAATTTGAACCGTATGAAGATTTTGCTGCCCCGTTTGGTGCATTACTGAATTACGTGTTCACCTTTGTTGTTTCGGTTCTTTTATTAAACATTTTGATTGCCCTGTTTAATTCAGCGTATGAAAAAATTTATGATAATGCTAATGATGAGTACATGGCACTTTTCTCTCAAAAGACACTTCGGTTTGTTCGAGCACCAGATGAGAATTTATTTATTCCGCCGTTAAATTTGATTGAAATTTTCGGATTGATAATTCCTCTTGAATGGTGGATGAAGAAAGAGTATTATGCAAAATTGAATGACTATGTCATGCTGGTATGTGATTGATTCACTAATTTGTTAAGGATGTCTCTAATTATTTATTTTTTAAGGCTGTTTACTCCCCTATTCTTCTGTTAACAGCCTCATATGAAGTTTACGTTGCCAAGCGCATTCTTAGAAACAGGGCTGAAGGTGAAGAAGACGATGAAACAAGGCAAGAATGGGAAGAAATCGAGGATCAAATTGATTTTGAAACTGATGGTTGGATGAACCAGATCAGAGCGATCGTGCCTCACGTTGGTCATGAACCCGGATTATGGGAACTTACCGAATTTCGCAAGCATCTATGCCAAATTTCTAATCAGATTCAGCATTTGCAATCAGAGATTAACAAGATTGAAATATCAAAAACTAGTGGCGTGAGTAGTAGTGGTGAAACTGATGGAACGCTGCTTGATGAAGGCTCATCGGCATCGTCTCATGATGCAAAAAACAAATGACAAATAGATTGGGTAATATGGGTTTTTTAGTTTTCACGCAATAGCATTTACTGGACGGGAGTGGTTTGTTTTGTTCATTCATTTTATTGAATATATATATATATATATATTTTATTTTACAAATTTGGTATATATAAACGGTACACCAGTTTATATGTTGAAGACATATAAAAATTTTTTTTTTTTTTTTTAAGATACCAAGTTTTGAAACCTTGATCGAATCTTGAGATTAACTTGCGTCACTAAATTCATCATGCCAGTGGTTTCAAATGTAGGAATAAATTTCCAGATGCAAAACATGGCAAAGATCAAAATTAAGATGAATGGTTGCAGCACCCATGTTCCATGATCTTCGGCCATGAACCCATTAATGAACGGGAATATGGCCGAACCTAGACCAGCGAACGCGGCCACGAACCCGACCACAATGACGTGCAGCCGCTTGGGCATGACCTTTGTAGATGCTAGCATGGTGGTGGGAAAAAGCGGGCCAAAACAAATGCCAATCAAGGTAACACTGATCGTGGCCACCGGAATGCTGGGCGACAACCAGAACATTAGCTGTGACGCAAACGCAACGATTAAATAAACCGACACCATAAAATTTTCGCCAATTTTTCCCGTGACAAACCCCAGAACCGCACAACCAAACGTAATGCCGCCCCAAAACCCAGCTGACACGATTCCCATCTTTTTGGGATCACCATGTCGTTCTTCAATCATGAACGTGATAAGCCAATCACTGAGACCGACTTCTGCTCCCATATAAAAAAAAAGAAAAGCACATAACAGCCAAGTATTCTTGTTCATCATGGCTTCATAAAGAGTTCCTTGACTCTTGTTATTATTTTCATCAGAAATTAAATACTCTTGCTCCAAAGCGTACTTTTCTGCAGTCTCGCCAAGGAATGTAAAGCCCACGAAGACGGTCACAACAAGACCAATCACAACTAGTAAAATGTAATAGTAGCTCCATTGAATACCAGAAGTTACCATAGCAGTTGCAAGCAAAGGTGAGCAAATAGCACCAGCGCCATAAAAGCCATGCAAGACTCCAAGTAACTCATTTGAATCTTGCAAGTCACCAATATATGCATGCCAGGCTGCATCCATGACTCCATTACCTAATCCGGTTATACTGTAGGCCAAAATAAGAACTTGCAGCGACGGCGCAAAACAAATTATTGAGTATCCAATTGTCAGTAGCAAGGTTGATAACACTGACGAACCCCATCGACCAAAATAAGTGTGCACAAGTGGACAAGCGAAAGCTGAGAGAATGTACCCAAAAGCAGGAGCAAGCAAACATAACGAAATTACAGAATAAGGTTGTTTGTAGTATGCAGCAATCTTTAACTAATGTCAGTAATCTTCCTTTCAATTAAAAAAACAAAAAAAAAAAAATTGAAAACTTTACATAAATAACCAGTGCGCCAGGCGACGCATCGTTCATGCCCATTAGTGTATAGGCAAGACATGAGGCCAGAATGCGCCACTGATTGATTGGAGGATCGTTCCATTTTTCATGAATTCTTTCTGTTCTTGACTCATTTTCGAATTCAGAGTCTTCATCGAGTGTCGTAGAAATTCCATGTTGGTTTAATGGTTCAAACGAAATAGATCGACGCGCTGAACCAAAGTCGACCGAACGACGAGTTATTAACATGATTCGAAATTAAAAAAAAAAAATTTTAACGATGTTTATTAGCAGTCCAGATATGGTATCTAAGTAAACTGTCTGTCATGCAAAGTTGATTGATCAATATGTTAACCATCAGTAAAGTGTACTGAAATCCGGTTCTCTTTAAGAACAATTACTGAATCAAGTTCTTAAGGGCTCTTAGCGCCAGTCGAAATAATGGCAAATAACTGCGTTGTTTTGGCTTGACAATTTGATTTGTCTTCGTGCTACTCCAGTATATATATGTGTACATTAATCAAGAAAAAAAATAAACTTGACGCTGCCAATCGTGACTTGGCTCGGGAGCCACATTATTTATGCATAAAGTTTCGGGCTCCCGAACACGAAGTTGTTCTTTCACACACTTTCTTTTTAAACCATTACAATTCAACAACAAGTTTATTTTTATTTTTTTTTTTTGGCTAATACAGACTTCTGGATGTCCCCCCATCCGTTACATAGTCTATAAACAACTATATCTATTGTCGTACTAGGGATTATAGGTTCTGCAATTTATTAATGGCGTGGCGTGGCGTGGCATGTACAAGAACATTTTTCAGGGGTGATTAAAGTTTAGACAATCAACGACGATCAGTAATTACGTAAAAAAGCGACGATGAGTAAGGTAAGTTACCTTGTATTTTTTGTACATCTTAACTGATCTAAATATAATTGACAAATTGCACAAAACAAGGATTCTAAGTAAAGATCTCCAAAAAAACAATTTTTTATTTTTCAAATGATTTTCACATCAGAATCGAAGTTGCTGTCCTGTTAAAGTTAGGGGTTGCTACAGAAGAACGCCACCAGAGTTTATTTAACCTTGGTGGTTTAGGTAAGATTGCAATGCCAACTCTTCTAACGTCGCTAATTCACCACTCGTTTGACACATTGATCTAAACAAGGAATCCTTTTGTTGTAAAAGCAAATGCGGGGCATCAAATTCCTTTACCGTTCCGGCGTCAAGAACCAAAATTTTGTCATAGTCAATAATCGAACGAAGACGATGCGCAATGGTTAGGATCGTCATGTTTGAAAACTCATCCCGGATGGTCTTTTGAAGAAGCTCATCGGTATAGTAATCTACAGATGCCATTGCTTCATCTAAAATAATTACCTTTGGTGACTTTAAAAGTGATCTCGCCAAGCACATTAACTGTCTCTGTCCTTGAGATATATTCCCGCCGCCTTCGACAATTGGACTGTCCAAATTTTGAAACACGTTCTCAAATGTACTAGATGCTGCAGATGTGGTGCCAGATTCGCCATTTCGTACAAGATGAACTCGGCAAAGTGCCTCAGATATGGCTGAGTCATGGTATTGACCAAATGGGTCTAGATTGGACCTAATAGTCCCAGAAAACAAAGTCGGATCTATTACAGTCAGTAACTTCAACTTACTTGATTAAAAATATAAGAGGCAAAAAAAAAAAGAGATAGCAACAACCTTGAGGAATAATCGTCAAGGCTTCTCGAAGAGTCTGCAGGCCAATTGTGGAAATATCGACCCCGTCAATCACAATACTGCCTCTATCAGCTTCTAAAAATCTGAAAAATGCGGCGGCAATGGTAGACTTTCCGGCACCAGTACGTCCTACTATACCAATTTTGGAACCAGGACTGGCAGAAAAAGATACGTCGTGAATAACTAATGGCAGGTCAGGCGCGTATCTTAATGACAAGTTGGCGACTTTTATTGTTCCACGCTCTGGCCATGACCGGGCAGGCTGAGTTTCCAAAATAACCTGAGGAGCTTCAGGAGGAATTTGAAGATACTCCCGAATTCGCTCTACCGAGTTCATATCTAGATCAACCATAATATACCACAACACAAACCAAAGCATACTGTCAAGAAAAGTGATCGCGTAAGTTAAACAAAGACCTGCCAAACTGGAATCAATTCTGTCACTGCTACCCATAATCATGGCAGCAGCTAATGCAGATCCAATTCCAGCAATAGTTTCGACCCGAAAGGCCATCCATCTCACACAGGCACTTTCTGCCAGATTAGGCCTCGCTGATCTATCAATACTTATAGTATTTTTATCAATAAACTGTTTTTCGTATCCGTAAGCTCGAATAGTGCTAAGTCCATTAAGAGTCTCCCCAAAATGCTGATAGATGGGGCTATACAGAGCTGCCTTAAGCCGCCTTAGCTCCCTCGTGGGAACGGAAAAGTCATGAACGACGAAGTAAAATGCCACACACATTGCTACTGCACCAAGCGCAAAAGATGGTATAACTGAAATAATCAAAAATAAAGATATTGCCAATGAAAAAGCAGAATGAGCAAACAAAAGTAATCTTGGTGCTACTCGTCGATCCATATCTTGAACATCCTTGGAAAACCTATTCAGGAGCCTGCCAACTGGAGTTTGATCAAAGAAACGAGGCGAGGCGCGAAATATAGTAGACAATAGGTTAGCGTACATATTTCGTGACGCTGTGATACTTCCCCAGAATACTATTACTGACCTCAAAAAGGACAAGAATATATAAAATGCAGAGATAACAGCATAAATAGTCATGTAATATCCATCATCATGACCGGTCGGAACTGCAGTAGAATGAGTCCATTCGCGAATCCACCAAGACTGTGTTACAAGGCCTAATTGATGAATCAAAAACGCAACCAAGAGAACTATCCAGAAATAGTTTCCACCCATAGATTTTAAATAAGCCGCGTAAACCGAAAATGAAAGAGCACCGGTTGCACCTCTCTCGACAAGCGCGTGAGAAACATTTATATTTTGAGGTTCTTTTGAAGCTTCAACTTCATCATCATCATCATCATTATTATTATTATCAGTCTCTCTGTCAACAATATTTGCTGCATTTTTAGACAAAATATTAGTTTCTGTGTCAGCAGCTGCAGATGTAGAAGGTTTAATGGTTGGTCCAAAAAGCGCTTGTTCGAGTGTCTCTTCCTTTGGAATTGCACCAGATTCGTAAACCTCTCGGGTACCACCGTGTGCTGTAATTCGACCCTGAGACATCACAATAACATACTTTGCGGCAGTAAGAGTCAACGCAACGTTATGAGAAACCAAGATGCAAGTTCTTCCTGCCATGAGAGGGCCAGCAATACATTTTTCATAAATCCAAAGGGCAGAATGTGAATCGACAGCAGAGAGGCAATCATCTAATAACAAATGCTTTGCTCTGGAATAAACAGCTCTTGCAAGAGAAATTCGTTGCTTCTGGCCACCAGACAAGGCAATTCCTTTCTCACCAACTTCAGTCAAATCTTGAGCATCTAGTATTTCAAGATCCTTTCTCAATGCACAACAATCAATAACAGCCTGATACCTCTCACGATCATATTCTAATCCAAACAAAATGTTGCTCCGGATGGTGTCATTTAACAGCCATGCCTGCTGCGCACAATAAGCAATGGAATCAGAAAAGCCATCAGTGTTAATTTTTGGAACCCCAAAATGTGCTTTACCAGGAATAAAAACGCGCCCCTTAAGAAGTCGCATCTCACCCAACAGGGCAAGAAGTAGAGATGTTTTGCCACAACCAGTTGGCCCGACAATGACGGTTAATTCACCGACATTAAAGTGAACATTAAGACTGTGAAGTTGAAAGGCTGTCGTGTCGTCACTAGAAGACTCCCATGCAAATGACGCATCCTCAAACCCAATATGCGGAGAGCTAGGGTCTCGAGTAGCAGAAGCCATCTGATGGTACTTCTCAGTCGGCTCTTCTGACATAAACTTAACAATACGGTTTAAAGAAATTTTTGTATTAACCCACACGGTGATTATATCTGAAAGTAATTCAAGAGGCTCCCGAAGTTGATTAAAAAGAGCAAGGGAACTGAAAGCAACCGATGAGGTAAGCTCCTTTTTCTCAATTCTTGTATATAATCCGAACGTAACAACGGTTACCATGGTTGGAAATCCATACCAAACAATAACTAAATATTGTCAGAGTGCAGTTATTTAAATTTTTCAAATTTTCACTTACCAGTAACTGCTTGGAGAGCAAAAAATTTTCTAATTTCTTTCAACTCCTTACTCCTTATCCCAAGAAGCTCGTTCGTAAACATCTGTTCCCAAGCAAAATATTTGATTATTTTAATGCTTTGCAATGCCTCTTTGGTTCTTTGAACTCGGCGATCTGAGTGATTCAAAATATTAGCCGTGAGTCTACCAAACTTTTTCGATATATAGTAATTAAGCGGCATCATCGACAAAATAATAAAAATGCCAACATATGCGCTCTTTCCCAAGTTTTGAACCAATAATATCAAAGCAATGATTATACTAGTAGATCCGTAAACAACAGTATTTGCGTTTGCCACATTCTCAGCAATTGTGTTGGAATCCGTAGTCATCAGGTTGATAATAGCCCCAATACTCATAACGTCACTGCTATCATTTTGGTTTGCTGGGGTCAAGTGTCGTTTTAATGCTGTATCGTAAATCTCACTCATTAATACAGACCTAATTTTCAAGGAAAGGTACTTAAATCCCCAAAAAGATCTTGCATTAAAAATAGAATATAGCAATGTGGAAATCGCGACTAAAGTGACATACAGCCAGGCCATATGCCGAGGCTGTTCGTCAGGATGTTCCATATACTTTAAAATAGATCGTATCAACAATGCCGGCACACAATTAAGTAGTCCATATATGACAGTATCGATATTTGCAATAACAGCATCTTTCCAAACAAACCAAAACAAACCCTTTTGGAATGACAAACTTCCCCGTGCTTGACGATATTCATTAGTTACTTTAGCCGCTTTGTGTTCTTCCTTGACTTCCCACACGTCCTCATATTCCAAGGGATGTTTCAGTCCTTTGTTAATGATCTCCGCGACCCAAGAAAAAGTAAGACGAGAAATCAGGGATGCAAATGGTTCAGGATAAGGATTAACTCCAGTCGATACTTTGATATAAAGTGGAGGCCGGCCTACTGGGGAAACTAGTATGACAATAAAAACAGTCAAAGTAACCACAAAGTCAACAGAAGCTATCGTATTGGCTGTATATGAGCGGAAATGACCAAGCACCGACCGCAATTCCAAGCCGTAATTAATCAATATGTAAAAGTACAGAATAATACCATGTATCCAGATTGAAGGAGGAACGCTAGTCAATCTGGCTGCATTTTTATATACGATCAACAAAAGTAGATAAAACTACCGAAATGTTAGAAACATCCAACTATAAAGCCAAGCTGAAATTATTACTTACCCAGTAGAAAACTGAAATAAGGGATGATTTAACATTTATTTCCAGTCTATCGTATAAACTGAGGGCAACAAGTAATGCTCCATGAAATAAAATCATGAAAATGACTAAAATTTGCTCCAGGGTAGCATTCGCACGAAAGCTTGTCTGCTTGACAGGCCGCAATTCAAAGCTCCCATCAAATAACACAAATTCATCTTCCTGAGATTGTAATGCAGTCTCAGCATTTGTCTCCAGTTGATAATTACTGTCAATATTTTCCAACTCTTCATCATGAAATTGTCTCAGCTGTTGATCAGAGTCACCGCCTGACGTCGTTGACTTGCTAAAGATTCGTTGGACACTCCACGGTGAAACCGTTGCAGATATAATCACTACTGAAAAAATAACTACGAAAACCGGAAACCGGACTTGAAGGTACCTTTAGATTATTAGCATTTTTGACAAAATAGATATGTATTATTTTTTGACCAAGTTAAAATTTCTTTGTATATTAATCGTGAGAATTAAACCGTACTTCTCCCTAAAACACTGACTAAAATCGTCTCCCATCCAGACTGAGTCAGGACATGAGAACGACAACATATCTACCTACACCCCTTGCCTCCTGGATAAAACAAAAGAGAAAATATATTCGCCGCGAAATGGAGAATTTATTCTTTGCCCAAGAAAATATTCTTAAACGGTGATTGGTCGATGCATTGCAAATAAAGTTTTGCTTCCAATGGAACTGAAAATTCGGCGCTTCTCGGGATGAACGGCATCTAATTTTGACCAAAGCACTGAAAGGGTGAATTTTTTTTATTTAGACTGGAATTGTGAGGTTGACTTGGCCTAAAAGTTATTTGTTGTTAATAACAATTCATGTTTTAGTGTTGTGGGGGGCGTTGTCCCGTCAATAAAAATGTAACGAACTTCACCATGTACCAGTATCAAATATACCGACAAGCACATTATTTCTACACACAAATTTACATAGCTATATTTATACATGTAACTATTCTTTTTTAAAGGTTATGAACTTACGTTTACTACCACGCTGTATAGGCTGTTGTTCTATTTATTCAATGAACTAATATATAGAAGAATATAGACAGAATCCACGTGTGCCTTTAGTATGTGATTAATCTTATGATACAATCTTTATAGTGAAGTGCTAAGTTTCATTACTGTGGTACGACCATAATTTCGGTGGAGCTACATTACACACTTGAGTATTTTGGAAGGAACTATTTGAACTAAATTCATTTGTTTTGTTTGCTTTGCACATCACTTGTTCTGCAACACCAATAACACATAAGGAACGCCGCATATCATCATAAAAATCATAAAAGTAAGTATACTGTCGTTAAATCAAATATTAGGCCAATCGACGGCGGCGGCGGTGATGTATGTGTGGCGCCTGGACAACAAAGTCAAATTCGTCTCTTAATGGACTGTACACTAATCGTTCAAATTTTTCTCTTTCTTGGATAGTCATGTGGTCTGACGTTGAAACTTTTAGAAGTTTATCACGTATGCCGATAATTTCTAGGTTATTACCGCCAATTCTGGCAAATTGCAGTTCCATGAATAATAAGGGAATCTTAAGAGCGTCAAGAAGGCGCTCGTTCCCTGTTGATGTTGCAGCAATTTCTAATGCACGATACACATCGGCAGTTTTCTTTAATTGATCATTAGATAGTTTAGAGAAATGAGTAAGTGAGTAGCCCAAAGCTGACACTTTTTCTACTCTAAAATCGATTTCACTGAACCGGACATCATGAGAAATCATATCAGGAATGTCGTGATCGAGCATGATCTGTCAAATAATTAGCATGTACGACAAATTGTTTAGATTGATTTATATACATTCTCATCACACGTGACACTCTCTACTAGAAACGGGATGTCGGTTTGCAATCTTTCTGGAATATCCCTATCACCTCGTATCATACATGGTATGTTTTCTCTTTTTTCGATTGGTACTGCAAATGTTAGTTTAAGGAGAGATATCACGAAGATGGTCACATACCCGCAAAAGCAGTTGTTGAAAGCAGTAGGAAACACGTTGCAGCTTGTAATAACATTTTAATATTTGACATAGTAATGAAAACAAAATCATTCGACAAGATATACGTCGCCTTATATAAAGTCTTCATGAATAACAATGTGATTGGATTGATTGATATATTTTTAGACGACTAACTATGTGTTAATCCCCGTTTTTGTTCTTTTTGTTCCAAGGGGCCGAAGGGGCAGGCCAAGTACGCGTTCCTGCATGTTCCCCCTGAATATTAAATGCCTTATTCACACTAGCGTACATACTTAGCCTAGTAATTCGGCCTCCTTCACGTTTATATTTCTTCACCTCGTTTTGCCTTCGCTATATAATATTTACGTATAACCTGGCGTATATAGTTTCATGTTTCGAAACATTAATCTAAAAAAGCGAGGACAGGGAACGAACCTTGCATGCATTGCAAAAGTTGATTTGCAATTATCAAGGGCTAAAAGACCTGTAGGCATTTAACAGTAGCCAGTAGCTATAGAAATTGTAGCTATAAATTTTCCTTTGCAGTCTCTAATTGTGCCCTACACCTTTTCATTTTTTTTTCTTAAGTGCTTATTAAAAAGGTGAGTATTAAAGATGGAAATATAAATATCCGCTCTTTGTTACCTCGTCGTTTTTTGCACGAGACTCACCATCCCTGAATTAATAAAGTTTAATATAGTTACATGTCATCGCGTTGGTAACAGCTGACGCGTCCAGTCATAAAAATCTCAGTTTGTTAGTACAGGGTCACTACTACTATTTTATATATAACTATAATTTTTTTTTTTTTCGTCAGAAATCATAATCTTGTCATAACACCAAACTTTGTTTAACCTAGCCAAAATCCCATTAGCCTGCTGTATATCACTCTGTTAAAACGTGTTTGAGATAATTGTGAAAAATACTACCTCTATTTTGTTCGCGCAGTTGAGACACTGAGCTTTCAAGCTCCTCCCAGTTAACACTTTCATCTAGTTCTTGATCGTCTTTGCTAAGATCTCTAGGATGTAACTTTGTGTCATGATTCTATTGGCTAATAATGTGCTGCGTCATTATTTTAGTCTACTGATTCATCCATTTTTCATTTCTGTACAAGGTGAATATACGACAAGTCTGTCGATGTTCGACAACGCCTAGGGAATGTTGAATATTTGGTATCATGGCTTGGCTGTGAGGATGAAACTTAGAAGCCGTTAGCACATTTAGAAAATGTACCACTGAGAGCTATAGAATTTTATCGTCGCTTCCCAAATCGTATTAAACCTTCAGTCATGGCCGATTTCTTGCAGCGACTCTGAGCAGGGGAGATGTTAAAACCCGATTACTAACCTACGTCCGGGTTCTGAGTGGATATCGGAACTTGGACGTATGACTGGAGCAGGATAGGGGGGGGGGGAAGGGGATAAAGCAGGATAGAAGAAGTTGAAAGGAACTTGACAATAATACCCAGTGACAATCACTACATATCCCTATCATCAATAATATCATAACCTAAACGGTCGAACACTGTAATTGCATCCGCCGTGCCCTCAAATGGGTCACCCTTGAATGGAGCAAACCCTGGCGGCCTTTGTTTTTCAAGGTATTTCTCTTTCATAATTGAAATCCTCTCTTCCTCGGAATCAGCAGGATCAAGATTTTCTTGCTGGAGTCGGACTCGAGAGTTAGCACCAGTGCCATGACCTTCGGCAATCGTTTCAAAACGTTTAGCAGCTTCACGAGCCCTTTTCCTTTTATTATATTGTCACTATTGAACATTCTTCAACACATGAGTCCGCTTCCGAAGGACTTTGCCATTCTGAGTAGCTCGTGACACTATTTTCCACGCGCGTGTCTATAAAATCACCAAGAAATGCAAACAGAAACCATGCGAAACGAGCAAATAAAAATTCCGATTTACAAAATTCAATCTGAAGCGACCTAGAATTGTGATACAATACCCCCAAATCGGGTGAAGGCATCATCATATGAACGTAATAACCTTCTGCATTCTTGGGATAAAATACAAATTCCTTATCATCAAAAGATTTATGTACATCTGACCGCAGCAACATCAGATTTGCATGGTCATCAATAACTGAATTTCCATGTATATAGGGGTTACTATTCCATCTTATCATTGAATTCTTACCAAAACCACTCCAACTGGTGGCGTGGAATGATATGGCAAGCTTCCGTCCCTGTCGTATAAGATGTCATCTGACACCAACGATCTCGAACATGTACTGCCAGTAAAGCCTGTGAATACGATGTGCGAGTACTCATATGATCCCGATCCCAAACCTGACTTTGATGCCTTGTTGGCGTACCTGACAGCCGACTCCATGAAAGAGGCAGAGAAGATGGAAACGTCCAATCTTCAAAGCATCTTACGACGGGCCACTTTAACCCTATTGGATCTGCTAAATACAAGGTCAATTAAAAACTCACAACACCAAAAAAAAAATTATAATAATTTAAATACCTTGGCGGGGTAAATGATACCAATAATTTCCTACCGCAAGAACGTCATCTAGATCTCCCTGCACTCGATTTTCCCCATCACGATCAATGGATAGCCATCCGTCCCTCCTATTACCCGCGACTATTGCACAGGCATCAAGAAGAAATCCAAATATGAATACCTCCTGACCTGTGATCAGAGGCAAAAAATTTAAAAAGCACGTCATCCCCAGGTTCATAACCAGGATGGCGAATAAAAATGGTGTTCTGCGGAGAAAAGTCGTAAGATACATGAATGAAAGACTCATCGATGGTGCTTCCCACATGTTGTCGACCCCGAAGCCGAATCAGACCATGGAAAGAAGACATTTTGTGTGGGTTAAGCAAGTTGGGATTTGGCAATTACTTGCCATTTATATTGGATGTAACATCACCGTGACGCTAATGTGGCTCACCCCCCTGAAATTAATAAAGTTTCATATAACTATATGTCATCGCTACTACAGTAAATCCTCGCTATAGTAAGCCTCGATATAATAAGATCCTCGATATAGTAAGGTTTTTTCTTTCCCAGAATTGTTTTTACATAGTTATAAGATTTTTCATTATAATAGAGATCTTACTATATCGAGTTGGCTCCTAAACATATTCATAAACTATGTATTTACCGTTTAAAGTAGTCTTACACAACCATTTCTAATTCAATTTCACGAGAATGACACCCAGCATTACTTCAAAGACAAAACGAAGACCAATTACATTGGCTGAAAAACATGCATTGCGCCAAAGAAAGAGAGACAACTCTCATGCGTCTCAAAAAGAACTTCGTGAATGAATGTACTCCAGGCCATAAGTTGGGGAATAGATGTCTGGAAGAGGCAGATATCACCACAAACCATATAAAATAAACCCACCTTGGAAGCTGCTACTGATTATGACAATAGCTTAGATCCGAACATAGTTAAAGATCTTGAAATGGAATTATCTGAGTTATGTATCAGCTCGCATATTGAGAATATTATGGATATACATTCATTTCTCAACCCAGTGGGTGAGACTTCTGAAGAACCTCCAGAGGATATAGAAACCTTTATTCTCGCTCAATTTGAGCCTGAAAGTGAAGAGTCTGATGAGGAAATGGAGGATAAACCTTTGATTTCAAGTAAAATGGCTCATGAAGCCTACAAAATTTTGCAGTTGTTTGGTGAACAACAGAAAGATTCCAAAAGTGCTCTGGAATCATTTTGGGGAATTTATGAGACGCTGTAAACCATCTAAAATGAGCCAGTATGACTTAAGTTTTTTGTGCATAACTAATACATTTTTTTAAATTTAATGCAGAAATGCAAAACTGCATATATTATTGGGTAACTTCCTATAGAAAGAACTCGATATAAGAAGCAAATTATACTGAGGGTTTACTGTACTACTACTACATAGCTGTATATAGCTATATTTATTTTTTTTTCGTCAGAAATCGTTATCTCGTTATAACACCAAAAAAAAAAAACCAAAAAAAACACCCAAAATTTGTCATACGTCTCACCGACTCCAACCAAACTTTCCAATTTTTGGCCATGCAGAAGAATCCGCCGGAGTTTCAGGCGCAGAATGCTGCTTAACACTCGATTGAGACGATACAGCTCCCCAATTTGAACCAATCCCTATGCTACGCTTCAACTGATCTAACTTAATTTTAATATCTTCATATTCCTGTCTTGCGATCGCTTCATTAGTTTTGACAGCAGCAAGTTCCATGCGGAGAGCGTCACATGAATGGCACTGTGGGTCGTTTGTAGAGTCTACTGGGCACGTAGGTTTATTTGGAATGGGATAGCTCAACGCGGCTTGCACATCCTCAGCTAAAATTAATGAACTAGTTCTCTTGCTGAAATAAGACGGGGTCCGTAGTTGATTTTGTTTTCCAAGTCTAAGCTCTCGTAACCCGTGCGTCGGTGAAGTTCTGTTAAACGTTGCAAGCGTCGGACTCGCTGGTTCATAATACTCATACTCGGGAGTTGTCACAACCGAAGGTATGTCTTCAGGTTGCTGTCTTTGGCGTATTTCAACTAGCGTGCGCTCCAGTTTACTCTTTTCGCGTTGAGAATCTTGATATCTGTTTCGAATCTCAAAGAGCTGATCCTTTAAATTTCGAACTTCACCACACTTAGAATCAAGATCTCTAGCAAGTGCTTGGGTTTTTTCTTGCTCTGAGTTCACCTCAGTTCTGGCGGCATCAAGTTGCTTGACTAAAGCCTTAAACGTAATTAACCGATGATCATTTTCCTCGTCATTGCACAACCTTTCCTTGATGTCAAGCAATTTATTCAAAGCGTCTTGACTTAAATGTTCCTGAGGAAGAAGAGATATAAATGTTTTTAATTCCCTTCTATCGTCATCCTTGGTGCGTTTTTCTGCTTCTAGTTCTTCAACAGTAACAGCATGTTGCTTCTGAAGGCTGCTAAGAGCTATCACAAGGTCTTCAATTTGACTGTGCAGTTCTGTGTTCTGATACATATCCCCAGATTGTCGAACATACAATCCCTCTTCGTCCAACGAATTCAACGTAGATGTGAGCGAGGACTTCGACGTAGTACGTCTAATCACTCGACCGGGAACAGACGCATTGAGAGGGGCATTGTATGATCCCATATTAGACCAAATTCTACCCAGAAATCTACTGGCCGCCGCTTGCACTTCAGATACCTGTGTCCCCGCTGATTTAGTGGGAGATTCTGGCGCATAAGCGTCAGATCCGATAGTTTTCTGATTTTGATATTGTTTCTCAAGATCCTCCAGAAGCGAGCGAGTAGCAGCAGGTGTTAATGACATAGCATCACTAATCAGTCTATCCGCACAGCCATCGTATACAGTCCAAAGTGAGCGGCTCAGAAGCATCTGTAAGACTTCGTCTTCCTCTTTCAAAAGAAGAATTTTCTCTTCGTTCGCTTGCATCACGGCAATAGCCACTCTCATAAGCGTCTCAAGGGCGCCCTCAACAAAGATTACATCATAAATTCTCAGAAGCATATTGAGCGGACATGTGACCGCAAAAAAAGAAAGGAACCATTGACTTGCGTATACAGATTGAATGTTTAATTTTTGAAGATGGACCCAAACTAAGGGCACAAATTTTCTTAGTAGTTCAGAGAACTGGAATATTCGAAGATGCAGCCCACTCATATCAGCAGTAAACATGGTCCGTAAGTCATATTCCTCCATTAAACGTACCAAAATGCAAAAGGCAGAATGCTCATCCAAATGCATAAGCAGTGGACCTACTAAAAAGGCCAATCCTTGACAATAGCCAACTTGCATGTCATACAACGAAAATGCACGTAATACTTCACCGAGCATGACTTGTCCCTTTCCGCCACGCTCCCTAAACATCTCAACCTCAGGAAACGTGCGATGCAAATCGCGCCCTATGACTTTATCAAAAGGGGACTGTTCAACAATTAAATTATCAAACAACGACTCTAATGTTGGATCATTGGCACCGGCCATGCTCTGCCAAACAAGTCCCCTGATAGGGGAAGGAATGCCACCTTTGATCTAGATGGAATTAGACTTCGGCACATTCAAGGAAAACAAATTTCTCACCTTTTTCGATAAAAGATATGGAAGTTTCGCTGCAGTTTTAGGATAATCTGCAACAAGCGCAGCCCAAAATTCAAGATCAGTAAACGGTGGGTGAATTGGAATCATAGATTCCCTTAGGCTGTTTTGCTCGTTCACAATTTTGTGTATTTGCCCGATAGATATGGCACGATGCTGTCTAGTAGCTATTACCGCAGATATAATTTTTGTATCATTTTCAACGTTGACATCCTCTTTTGACCTAGTCA
Source organism: Lipomyces japonicus (assembly GCF_038497905.1). Classification (NCBI taxonomy): domain Eukaryota; kingdom Fungi; phylum Ascomycota; class Lipomycetes; order Lipomycetales; family Lipomycetaceae; genus Lipomyces; species Lipomyces japonicus. The sequence goes on along the minus strand of NW_027117848.1, from coordinate 23,740 downwards.
AAAGCCCAATAGCCTGCTGTATATCACTCTGTTAAAACGCGTCCGAGATAATTGTGAAAAATACTAACTTCATTTTGTTCACGCAGTTGAAACGCTGAGCTTTCTGTTTTTTCAAGCTCCTCCCAGTTAACACTTTCATATAGTTCTTGATCGTCTTTGGTTAGATCTGGAGTGTCGATAGAAGTATTAAGAGAGGAGCGCGCAGTGGACACGTCGTGATCCCGATTGTCTTCGACGAAACTTGAAACAGAAGACGTATCTGACAGGGATACTCTTATCATTAAATCTTGACTCGTGTCTAATTCTTTATCCATAAAAGCAAATTTTATACGGACATGTGGAAAAAAATTTATAATTAATGTGATGAGGATAAACCTGGTGATTGAAGTCGCGTGCGAGCAGCCAAAAAAATCGTAAAATAACTCAAATCAGATCTGATCTAAACAAATATAAAAAAAATTAAAAGAGTGACGAGATGACGAAAACAGAAGTCGGAAATAGGATCAGTGTTATTGCAACAGTGCAACAGGAGGGTTTTGGGCGTCTTCAATGAAAGGTGGAAACACTTCACGCCAGTCAGGGGATAAGTTCAGTTTATACGCGAAATCTATTTACTTTTATGTGTTTAAACGCGCAGGCGCTGTTGGTATATACATTGTGGGACATTGAGACAACATGAATCGGTAAGTGAGTCGACAAAATGCAAGACTATGAAAACCATGCCCATACATCCTATTAAATATACACTAAAGTATGTTGATTTAATGATTTAAGTTAAAATTAACAAAGCTGGATTAAAATTGATCAATATTAAGCGTATTCTGGATTCGCCAAATGCTCTTTACATTTATTTTCATAATTAATTACAATTTTAATTTAGCTGTACCGGTATGCAAAAATTTCTTAGATCTGCGGTTACAACTTACAAGTGCTTTGAATCCAAAATTTTCATATAAAAGATTATATTGACTGGCATTGAAGTAGTTCTACGGCGAGTCTGTTCGTATTGTTTACTTCTGTGCGGCTCAAGGGGCGTTGTTGTAGCAACTATTTATTTAGACAAGAATATAATTAATTATACTACAGCGCTCATGCTGTACATCTATTTTGTAATCGCAACAAGTAGGCACCAGAAGCAAGTTTGAGAAATCCAGACATATTATGGTGGGTCCAAAGCAGTTAGTTGCTTTTGATGATCGAATTGCTTCATTTAGAGCTCAAAAAGTAGGTAATGGCTCTAAGCGAAATATCATCAAAGCATGGCCCCATTCTCGACCCAGTGTCACACAGGTAAGTTTTCAAACATACTAGTTTTTGCTTGTGTTAAATTTTATATATAGATGGCACGGGCAGGGTTTTTTTTTAATCCGTCTTCTCAATCACCTGATAATGTAACCTGCTTTCTGTGTGATAAAGACCTTGACGGCTGGAGTAAAGGTGATGATCCCAAACAAGAGCATCTAGATCATTCCCCGCGATGTGCTTGGGCAATCATTAATGGGATGGACTGGAATGAAGATGAAGATCATGATCCCGACTCTACGCAAATGCGTAAAGCCAGATTGGATACATTTGCTAACTGGTGGCCACACGATGGTAAACGGGGTTGGGTTCCAACAAGCACAAAGGTACCACGGTTTTTATATATATTAAATTCGCAATATTCAATTTTTTTAGATGTGCGAAGCGGGATTTTTCTACAATCCGAGTCGGACAGGAGATGATATGGCTGCCTGTTTATATTGCGGGGTCGTATTAGATGGATGGGAACCAAAAGATAACCCATTGTAAGTGCTTCAAACACATATAAAGGAATTAATTAATTAACTCTTTAAAAGGGAAGAACACAGAAAGCGAGGTCTGAATTGTTTTTTTTTTACTAGGATACATGAAATGAAAAAAGGCCACAGGACCTCTAAGGCTCGTCAGTCAACATCCAAGAAAGCTACTTCTAGGAAACGGGCCAGTTCAGCTTCAGTTGTGGAAGATTCCGATGCAGATCTGGGAGAAAGAAAATTAAAAAGACAGGCAAATAAGCGGAATAGCAGATCAACACGGTCTTCAAGTGTTGGCGCTGACAAAGATGAAGATATAAACACGCTTGATAGCCAGTCGGCGCAATCAAACAGCAGAAGACTATCAACTCGTCTTGCAGTTTCACGCGACAATACAACTTATTCCAGTGTACCGACAAGCTCTATTATGGAAGTAGAAGAACTCGAACAGGAAGAAATGAAGCCAGAACCAGTTCCAAGAAAAGCTCGCGGGCCACGACCGTTAACTTCGAAATCTAAAAAGGAATTGAACGCTGATGTTTTGGACGTTGATAAAGTTATAAATTCTGACTTAACAGCTTCCATTCCTGAAACGAAGCTACTGGCAGAAACACAAGAAATTGTTGTCGAAGATGATGAAGAACCAATAATTGAGGATGTCAGTCATGATCATAGTCATAGTCTTAATACGCAAGACACAAAAGATAATCCTCAAGAAATTTCAGAAAAAATTAAAGTCGTTAATAATATTATTACAAATCCGGAAACATTGGAAAATGGTTCTGAAACGTCTCTTGTGACGACTACTGGTCAAAAAGACATAGATGGAGGATTACAGACAGAGACAGTATTAGAAAGAACACCAAAGCTAACATCAAGTCAAAAAAGTACGCCTCTTAAATCAAAAACTGGGTTTCAAAATGCAACACCAATTTCTCAATCCTCAGCGGTACCAGTTCACGCTAGCCTTAACGAAATTACTACTTCTGGTCGCAGAAGAGTCGCAGGACCAAGGACTGTCGCGAATAGTAGTCGTACTACCAATGATGCAACACCTCCACCAGTATCTAAATTTTCTGAAACAGAATCTCGCAAATTGCACGATATAGTAGATAGCGGTCACTCTTCAAAACTTTTGGCTTCGCGAGACAGCAATGTATTGGGAACAAAAGAACAAAGCAATTCATCGGTACTTTATAAAAGTCCAGTTCAAAATAACGATAACACAAAGAGTTTATGGACCAGACGAAGCATTGCTGAATTACTTTCTGCCACCGAAAACGAGAACGAGTGGTTAACAATTTTGGGTTTCGAAAATGGGAATATTTCCGTAGATGAAGATAATACAGTGGAAGAATGGATACTCCACAACGCAGAACTAGGCGAAAAAGCATTTCTTGCGCGATGTGAGAATATGTTGGAAACTTTGCAGCTAGAAGATGAGCGGGCGCTTCGTCAACTCGAACAATATTGCTAAATTTGATACCATTAGTTTGTTTTCATTCGGGTTATTATTGGAACAAATACAGTTTATTTTGATCTTCAAAGAATGCAGTACCATAAATTTATACATGGAAATGTAATTAAACATGAGACCTTAATTGCCAACAGTCTAGTCGTTCTGTTGTTATCTTTGTAATTGAGTTAAGCAGATCAATTTCAGGCCCACTTAACTGCGTCAATGAAGGTGGTTCACAAATAGCTACACAAACACTATATGATAATAGTTTCAGCAAAGAAAATTTCTTGCCTGCACAAGAGAAACGCTCGCGGCATATCAAAGAGCTCGTCAGAAATATCGTTTAAGAATGCAATGTAACAGTGTTAATATCATAGCAGAGATCCAACGACAGTCTTTCTCCATGCGAACTGCTGACCAATGTTGTAAATACTGATCCCAACATCAACCCATTTGTTGATAAAATTAAAAAATGAATTGTTAATCTTAGTACTGTTTTGGTAAATATGAAGCATTTTCTGCTTTTGGTCGCTAAACCGAATGCTCAGATCTGAAAAGAAAGAAGGTCAGTGAAGTTATTGCCATTGTTCATAACATTCTTTTCAACCTAAAGCTATATTCAGGCTCTTTAAAAGATGATTTATTTAAATCAAAAATTATTCGTTGTCGACTTTTTTTTTTCTGCTTTAGTGAATTGTATGACAAAAGTTTAATTAATTCGCCGTACAATAAATATATATTATTATGAATTCACCGGCCTTCAAGATCTAAAGTAAAAATTTATATTATTCACGTCGACTCCAGACTTTACCATGAAATTTAGGTTTAGCCGGAGTCTCAGCGATGTTGAGTCGGGCCAAAGAATAAAAGCCGAGCTAAGATTCGCTAATCAGACACATAACTACGGAAGCAATAATGAAGATGCGGTTGAGGACGATTATAATGATGATGGCGCCGTGTCAGACTCTCAGGACAGCAAAGCTCACAAGAGTATTTCAAGAGGGCGACATATTTTATTTGACGATCAATTGGAATCTCGTCATTCAAGGAATTTAAGTCAGGGAAGCATCGGAATTAGAAAATTATCAAAAAGTTCACCATTCTTTGGTCGGCACCATGATGAGCAATTGAAACCCGAAAATACTGAATTAAGTGCTAAAGACTCAGATCTCGAAAGTGATATTTCTACTAGCACACGAAAGATTAAAATCAGTGACCAGACTTCGTTGCCATTGTCGAGCGCTCTAACAATTATACGCTCACCAGATCATCATACGCGAGTTCATAACCACATTAGATTTAAAGACCGTCACGACCCATCAAACCCTGAAACTGAAAATGATAAGAAAGTTGATCAAAAAGTGAAACTCGTTGTTGATTTTGTTCTTAAGCAACGCATCGGAATGATGACAATTCGGAACTCAAACGGATGGCTGGTTGCAAGTTCAATCGTGATAGCGGAGACTGAAAACAAAATTGACCTTGTGTTTCATACCAACAGTCGAACTTCGAAATTTTCTGATATTGAGAATGATCCAAACATAAATTTGTCATTCCAAAATAGTGATACCGTAAGAATTTGATTGGCCATGAGGTTGAAATTTGTTAACGAAAAAAATTTAGGCTGAATGGGTATCATTGGCAGGTACGGCTAAGGTCTCAACGGATCCTAAAGTGATTGACAAATACTTGAGGAGTAGACTGAAAGACTGGGTTGGCAACAAGGTAGAATTTGGAAGCAAACCTACAAATGTGGGCATCATTATGTTCTCCACAGTCTCCTGCGCTTATGCGGTTTCCTCTGATTTCAATTTTACGCCTTCCTTTTCCAAAAGAGGAATTATTCTAGGCGAACTTCACCACACGGGAGGGAATGGAAAAATTGAAGAAAGTGAAATACGCCATTTTAGGCGCCGGCAAAAATACTTTGTAAAACACGGCATACAGCAATCATAAAATAGTTATTGAATATATACTAATAAAAGAGCGTCAATCATATTTAACTGGAATTGTCCAATCTAATATATTTGTTGCATAGTTACTGTCAAGCAAAAACTTTTCTCTCTCAATCTCGCCCGGAATTCGGAAACTGCTACTGGCAATATGACTGACACCGCCCGTGGTTTCGACTCTTACTCGTCGAGCGTTGCCATTTCCATTAATCATATAATCTCGTTCCTGTTGAATGTATAGACTTGCACCAGACCAGGCACCCAGACTTTGAATCGCCTTAATGCTAGACCGCTCTCTAATTAACCAAGGTGAAAAATTCTTCTGTTTTTCTAAACTTGGCGATGCTCCAGTAAGAATATCCCGAACCTCATTGACAATTCTAAGTTTAAGTCCAGGAATATTGCTACATCCCCCGGTGAATATGATTCGCGGCATGAGTGAAGAACGAACATCAATGCCAACCTTTGATAATATAGAAATGATTAAATCAGGGATAGGAAATGTATCATTATCATCTACGCAATCAGCTGCTCTTTGTATAAATGTTTCGATTATGGGGCGTTCCCTGGTTTGGTAACTCGGTACATAATAATCTGTTCCTGATAACCTAATTGCGAATGCAGATTGTGGGGCTGCCTCTGTCGTTGTTGATGCGCTTGTATGTGAATCACAGTATGTCGATCGATAGATAAACTCTTCTAGTTCTGGGACAGTTGACTGAACACCAGTCACTGCTCTGATTTCATCAGAAATCAAGTCATGTAAATACTTGCCAGCTCTATTCGACGTCTGCACAAAATGAAACAGCGGGCGATAGTCAAAAATGGGAACAATAACTGTCTCATGCCATCCAATGTCAACAATTAACCCGCTTCTCGCCCCTGCGCTAAACAAAGCACAAATCGATGATTGTAAAAATGTAACCGAAATGGACTGAAAATAGTTGAAGAGTACAAAAGTTATCGCTTGTTTTAGTTTTATCGACATAAATGCACTTTCTAAAATAATAACCTTTCGACTTTTGCCATCAAGTAACAAATATTTATAATATACATCTCGTAACAGAGTTTGCAAAATGTCATGAAAGTCTTCCATATTTGTTTCCTCTATGTTTCTGGACCATAGTTGATAAACTTGTATCCGGTTTCTGAAATCTGGCTGAACAAGAATCTCACAAGCAGGTAATTCCATACCAGCAATGCCAGCCCTGATACCCCTTGCACCAATATCCAAAATCACAGGCGGATCATTATGCAATTGTCGTGACGCAGGTGATAAAATTGGAGTTTCCCCAGACAATGAAGAAGACGGTGATGAAGGAGGAGTTGAAAATTGCCGTCGCAGGGCAGATAACCCCTTGTATATTTCCGACGATTCCTCTTTAGAGGTCATACGTACGTGATTCAAATATTATCAATCATAAGCTAACTAATATGGTTTATCCCGAAATTTGTTGATGCAATTGATGAAACGTACATAGTCTATATTCCGATGATTGACGGAACTTGAGCCAAACCAAAAAAAATAACGCGAACTCGCGCTCATAAAAAGCGCGTAAATTCCGTGACAGTTAGTTGTAAACAGAAAAATAAAATGCACTTAAACAGCAATTTTTTGGCCTGGTGAGACGGTCGCCGTAATTTTAACGAACAACAATCCATTGTTTTGATTTTGGAACGACATAATGGAAGATTCGGCTACTCAGCCACAAGCTACTCAGCTGTCGTTTCTTCCAGACGAATCAAAGTTATCGAATGATTCAGATGTCGTATGCACGCTATATTGTTTGACTGGCCAAGTCGCAGATGAGCAAATAAAGCTTAGGTTACAAGACACAATTGGAAAAAATAGAGTAGAATGGAAATTTGGGCGGCATCCCAATTGTGATTTTCAACTCGGAGATCACAAAAGAGTATCTAATAATCACTTCAAGATATGGGCAAATGTTAGTATGCGTTATAGCATTTTTCGATCTTTACACTAATGCGTTTTTTTACAGGTTTCATCTGACAATCAAGGTCCCCCAACAGTATTGATTGAAGATACATCAACTAACGGAACCTATTTAAACCAAGCAAAACTTGTCAAAAACCGGTCAAGTCTGCTAACCCATGGAGATGAAATTGGTATTGGCATGGGAGTTCCCGAAGATGAAATAAGGTTTATTGTTAGAATTCCGACATTGTCAATTAACAAAAGTAAAAGAGAAGAATCTTTACTGGATAAAGGAATTTATGGACGAATTGATATGCGTGGCATGGTTGGTAAGGGAGCGTTTGCGACTGTACGCCGAGGAGTGGATCGAAAAACTGGAGAAGTTGTCGCCGTGAAAGTAATTCCTCGGTCCCGAATCATGAAAGGATTGGGGGTCAAGCGAGAGGTTGAAATTTTAATGAAGTTAGATCATCCGAATGTGGTAAGGTTAAAAGATTACGATGATGATGCAATCAATATATATTTGGTTATGGAATATGTTTCTGGCGGAGACCTGATGGATTATGTGACCAATAATGGTCCAATGAGTGATAAAATGGCTAGGATCGTTTTAAAGCAGGTTTTGCAAGCAGTTGCGCATGTGCATCACCTGGGAATATCACATCGCGACATTAAACCCGATAATATTCTTTTGGTACAGGAAGATCCTGTGCAAGTCAAGGTAACCGATTTTGGATTAGCGAAGATATCCGAATCGGGCACGTTTTTGAAAACTTTTTGCGGAACGTTAGCATATCTTGCTCCAGAGGTTATTAAGGCAAGAGATTCATCTGTGCACAAGACACATCTCTCACATTATTCAAACAAGGTTGACATGTGGAGTATTGGATGTTTGGCGTATGTTTTACTTACTGGATATTTACCATTTAACGGGCACACTCAAGAGCAACTATGTCATCAGATTGTTAATGGTCATTATGCACCTCAACCTTTGGATGACGCCAATGTAACTGCAGATGCGAGAGCTTTTATTGCTGCATTATTACAGGTTGATCCCAACATGAGACCTTCAGCAACTACGGCTCAATTATTGACATGGGTTCATGGCGGAGGCATACCATTGCTTTCACATCCGCAAATCGACAGAGACGTGCCGTTGTTGACCAAATCAAGCGTGTATTTTGAAGAACAAAAACAACAAAAAGAACATGAGAAATCGCAAGAGCTGGAGCTGGTATCGGAGTCAGAGTCAGAGTCAGATCCAGAACGAGACGACGAGGACCAAGAAGGGCATAGCTCAGATATAGATAGCTCAGCACTGCGTGACAAGACCGCTCATTTACGAATATCACAATCATCAATGGTGCTTCCCAAAACTTCCATGGTAGATGTTAACGATGAGGTTCATGATAAGTTTTTGGCCGATGGTGTCCGAGACGTCGAAAACGATAGTTATATCCCGATGGCACTTGTTGATGATTTATTTCCTAATAATTGGCTGATGCTTCAGACTGAATCATACAGCTTACCGTACAAGGATATAATAATCGATTCGAAGGACAAAATTTGGATCGGCAGGGATGCCAAATGCGACGCTAGGTTAGAAGATCCTCGAATTTCCAAAATTCATTGCCTGATTTCAAGAAAGGAGGTAAATGACGGAAAATCATCTCTTTACGTTCACGATTTCTCTAGTAATGGATGTTTTGTGAACGACGTGAAGATTGGCAAATGGCATAAGACTCAATTACAAGACGGGGATGTCGTGAAATTATTTGTAGATGGTTCAACCACGTTGGCATTCAAGGTGAGGTTACAAAGTTCAGAGATCTTTACGGTTCCTCATAGACCGGATCAAGTGCCGGTTATTACAAGTACTGCGATCCAGAAAAGCAATGAGTTGCAGGACCAGATCAAACAGGACTTGATTGACTTTTCGAAGCCATTGCCGAAAAACAAGCGCACGAGAGTTTATGAAGATGTTGCTCTTTCGGAAGCACCTGCAAGGAAGAAGGCACTTGCTTAGTTTTAAATAAGTAGCGCCCGTTTAATGATTGATGAATACAAAGTACGTAGAGAGCGCACTTAAAATTGGAAATAAAATGGGCGCAGTGTAAATAAAGCGCACAAAGGCCACAGCACTTGCGCGGATACGCATACTCTGGAAAGGTCCACCAACCATTCTCAAGGTTAACCACCAATACTGCAAAAAACGTACAATCCATTTCCCGCTCATCATCATAATATCAACAAAGCACATTATTAAAATTAAGTATATTTATTGGGCAAGCAAAATAAATGGAAGAACTAGGGATCAATCTGCCCGTGTCTACGAAGCCAGGTCAATCAATCACCGCGGCCACGCAAGCCAAGCCAAGCAAGCGATCGAAGAAATCACCAGCAGATTCGACACTTGAAGATCCATATGGCCGATTAAAGAAACTTGAACGTGAACTTGAGTATATTCATTTACAAGAGGAATACATTAAAGATGAACAACGAAATTTGAAGAGCGAGCTTGTCCGGGCTCAAGAAGAGGTTAAGCGGATTCAATCCGTGCCATTGGTTATTGGCCAGTTTTTAGAACCAATCGATCAACATACAGGTATTGTTGGATCAACTACCGGATCAAACTATGTTGTTCGCATATTGTCGACTCTTAACCGTGAACTGTTGAAACCGTCGTCATCTGTAGCATTACACAGGCACTCAAACTCGCTGGTTGATATTCTTCCACCAGAGGCCGATTCCAGTATTGCATTGTTGGGAGCAGATGAAAAGCCAGACGTATCATATGCGGATGTGGGTGGATTGGATATGCAGAAACAAGAAATCCGTGAAGCCGTTGAGTTGCCGCTGACACACTTTGACCTTTACAAACAAATTGGTATTGACCCACCCCGCGGCGTGCTCTTATACGGACCTCCAGGAACGGGAAAGACGATGCTTGTTAAGGCCGTGGCCAACAGTACTACAGCTTCCTTTATTCGCGTGGTTGGATCAGAATTTGTTCAGAAGTATCTTGGTGAAGGTCCACGAATGGTTCGCGACGTTTTCCGATTGGCGCGTGAGAATGCGCCTTCGATTATTTTCATTGATGAGATTGACGCAATCGCAACCAAGCGATTTGATGCTCAAACCGGTGCCGATAGAGAGGTCCAGAGAATTTTGCTTGAATTACTTAATCAGATGGATGGATTCGACCAGACTTCTAATGTGAAGGTCATCATGACTACTAATCGGGCAGATACGCTTGATCCTGCGTTGCTCAGACCGGGTAGGTTAGATCGAAAGATTGAGTTTCCTTCGCTTCGGGATCGACGTGAACGGAGATTGATTTTTTCAACCATTGCAGCTAAGATGTCGCTTGCTCCTGAAGTTGATCTTGATTCTCTCATCATTCGAAACGATCCTTTGTCCGGTGCTGTTATTGCTGCTATTATGCAGGAAGCTGGTCTCAGGGCGGTAAGAAAAAACAGATATGTGATTCTGAACTCGGATCTTGAGGAAGCATATAATTCACAGGTCAAGGGTGGAAGTGATGTGGATAAGTTTGATTTTTACAAGTGATGGGTTCAAATATGGACGAGAAATGTTAATTATTGAAATATTTTAATGAGCTAAATTAGAACATTAACCGGATAAATGAAGTACGCCATTTGGAAATATAAATACACCATGTAGAACAAAAGATTGAATTGATATTAAAAAAAAAAAAAAAGCAACGAAACCTGCCTAAACAGACTTCAAATGTTTTAGCTCGAATTCAAACACTTTCATAAACAGATCCGGATTTTGCACGTCCACGAACTGAGTTAGTTGCCTCATTGCAGTTTCAAAATCGGAATCAATAATCTTGTCACGAATGATGTTCAATAGTGTCAACGAAGCAGCATGCAAAACGTCAAATCCATCTTCACCGAGCAGAAAGTAAACGTCCCATATTCGCAGTTGAGTAGAGAATGGGATCGCATAACTAAATAAAGTGAGATACCATTTGGTACCGTATATGGTTGGTTGAATTTCTAGCTTTTCTAGCGCTTCACCAATTTTGTGGTTTTGAAGGTAAGATTGCAACTCGTCAAGCGCAGTCATGAGACCTGTGAAGCCGGGTGCATAAAGCTTCGTCATGTGTCGAGTCTCGAACAAGCGCACGAGCATTACAAAGCATGATACCTCTTCATAGTAGCAAAGTAAACTTGCAGCTAGTGGCGCCATGCCCTGGACATACCCAGTCGTCGCAAGATGCTGTGAAAGTGCATGGAGGACTCTGAACAATAATCGCTGGCCGCCAGCATAGCGTGCTGAAAACATGACATGCGAATTAATTGTTCGAGGGACGTCGAGATCGATTTGAACGTCATACGCAGATGGAGTTTCAAGATAATGCTGTTACATCATGGTCAATATGTTTTTTCTTGAAAAAAAAAAAAAGATCCATACGTCATATAAGTTTTCAAGTTCTTGATCGGATTGAACATGTATTTGTTTGCGAGCAGAATCTGTTAAAAAAGATCGCCATGCAGCTGATCTCCAAGCGTCAGGTATGCCTTTGAATGCTCGCTCCACAAGTTTTGGCGATTTTTTGAAAGTGAATGTGACAACGCCGGTTTGCTGATTAACTGATCGAGTCGCCATCTTTTTCCATTTCATTTCTCGTTTGACCTCGCGTTGTGGGTTTACTATTCCACCATAGTTTAGTGTATTTACCGCCCTTGTTTCCAGATTTTTGTGTAGCTTGAGAAGTATGGCCAATTCTGATGAATGCTGGGTTGGGCTTTGTTGAGGCTGAGGCCCAGTGATGAAGCCATATCGGTCAACATTTTCGGCAACGACGCCAGTCCAATTCTCAATTCCTCCTGCTAATAACTCCTTATTTAATGACAAGGAAGAATACTTTGATTGGACTTCTTGTGAGGCTAAAGTTTGATCGGTTGAGAGCACGTCTTCGGACAACCCCCCGGCCGACTTTGGCGCCAATGATGGCCGGTTGCCGCCATTGACCGCCTCCTTGGACATGTTAATCACCGCAAATGAGCACTTGTTTTGCGAAATGAAAAGAGTATTTACGCTCGCATGTTTAAAAGTCGCAATGTTTGAAAGAATAATATAAACTTTGGTCTCGGGGGCAGGACAAGGGACATTAAATGCATGCGGCGCACGTTGTATATATATATATATATGGACAACTTTGCAACTTACAAGGGACTACAGGCACCATTCAAGCAGTGTGCATTGCAGTTCATAAACAAGTGTCTGGCAATTACATTCTATTCATTGTTCACGACTTGCAAATAAAACGTATGTAGGTAGGCAAAAAGTGGCGCAAGCGCTCGCGTCTGCCGGGCCAAGCCACCGTGGCTGGTGGGCCGTTGGCCGTGTGACGTTCGACCCCTGAATTCGAAGCCTATCTGGAAGTCACCAGAACTGACCGGAACATGAGCAGTCGTGGGCCAGCTGCAAATATATAAAGACCGCATGTTGCCCTTCTGGTTCTGCTGATTCAATATCGGCTGGATTTCATAAAAGCTATCAGTTCTGCATAGATAGACAACTACTCGAAAAATCATGTCGCTCGCAAGATTCATCACCACGTCTGCTGCTTCCCCTGTGGCTAGGCAGCTGCTTCGTCCCAGCCGGGGCATATTCAGCGTGTTTGATGATCCGTTCTTTTCGTCCCCACTTTCTTCGCCGTTTGGCAGGTCATTAGGAAAAGAATTGGACAACACGGCGTTTACGCGGTTGCCGACGTTCGACGTTAAAGAAACAGACAAATCATTTGTGCTCGAGGGAGAGCTTCCTGGCGTTGACAAGAAGGACCTCGAGCTCGAGTTCGTTGATCCGCAGACATTAAGTGTGCGCGGCAAGGTCGAAAGGTCTCAAGAGACCAAGGTAGCAGAACCAGAACCTGCTGCGTCTGAACAACCTGCCGAATCATCCGAATCATCTTCGTCCAAGCAAGGCGCCATCGCGCCCCGTCGTACCTACACTTCGTGGACATCTGAGCGCGTCTATGGCGAATTTTCAAGAGCGTTTCGGTTTCCGTCACGTGTGAATACTGAGGAGGTATCTGCATCTTTGAAGAATGGAGTTTTGAGCATCAATGTTCCCAAATTCGAGCCAGCACCTGTGACGACGAAAAAAATTGAAATAACGGGAGAATGATATGAATGCCTTGGGGGTTTAAATCAATGACTTGGAATGAACATGAACAATTAATAATGCTTGGAGTTTTGCGGTCGTTTATTGGAAATATATAATTATTTAATTGTCTTTTTTTTTTTTTTTTTTTTGTTTTTTTGGCAAGTCTGAGGTGTTCCTGTACTTTGCCATTATGATAATAACAATAACCTATACCTATAACATTCATGTATATTGATCAATCTGTACCTGTAAAATCAATCCAACTAATTAATTATATGAACTTGTATAAATTTGTATTGCTTTGTCCCTTGTACAATCAAAAGCATTCAATGCGGGAACTTTAAAGCATAAACGCCACACTGAATGCGCATGGCGCTGGAGTAACTCCTACACCTTTTTTATATGGAAGCGTAGTTACAACGGTACTTTTCTACAAATACATTGATATAAAAGATAATATATGGATTATTAGGATATTACCAATAACGTCGCCAATTACGACGTTGTTAGCTTTTAATTGAATAATATTCCATTTTGCATCCCGTGGATGGGGCACCTTGGATCCATCTTGAAACCTGCTCATTTGAATCCTACGATTAAAAAATAGCCTGTCATGGCAGATGTTAACAATTTGGGATTGGATCGCCAGCGTGTAATGCTTGTGCTGGAGATCAACATTGAACTTTTTCGGGAATTGTTTGCGTTGTATCAAAAATATAGCGCTGAGGGTGATGTGGATAAGATCAGGCATGATCTTGCGTTTGCAAAGTACGTGTTTTGTATTATGGCTGACTTGTAAATCCGAGCTGACCAAACATCATATAGCTGCGTGAAAAGATTGCAGAGTAATCTTGGATATCTGGCAGGGATTGCGGACAGGGGGAAGATCTCGCATGCTCCGCCTCATCCACAGATTTTGGCTGTTCCACACGATATCCCGAGCCTTGTTGAGCCGTACAAGAAGCTGCAAGAATTATTTAGTGATGCGGTTGCTGCCATGCAAGCCATGCATTTGCAAATGCAATCTCAGCAATCTCCACAACCATATCAAATGCAGCATCAACAACCACAACAATCACAACCACCACCACCACCACCACCACCACCACAACAACAACAACAACAACAACAACCACAACAACAACAACAACAACCACAACAACAACAACAACAACAACAACAGCTTAGACAACAACAATATCAATTTCAATTACAACAGCAACTGCAACAACAACAACAGCAGCAGCAACTTCATCTTCAACGGCAACAGCAAATACAACAACAGCATTCACAGCAGCATCTACCACAGCATGCACAACATCTACAACATCTAGAACAGGAAGAAGTACAAGAACATCCTGAACATACTATAGACAGCCAATCACCCGCTTCAGCTCAATTTTTGCAACAACAGCAACGACAATTTTATGAAATGCAAGTGCAACAATTACAACAACAAAAGTTTCAAGCTTTACGGCAACAACAAGAAAATCAGCAACAACAACAACAATAACAATAACAATAATAATAATAATAATAAAAACAAGAGCTGCATTAGTTCTCATCACGCTTGACTTAGATAGGTAGGGTATTTGGTTTGGATATGTATTATAGCATATATTTTTTTGGGCTTGCGTTTGGCATTAGTTTTTTAACTGTATAATAATTATTGAGTTCTATAGTGTGCAGTTATCTGTATAGCATGAATGTATATATATTTTGAACTTGTGTATTAGCCTTAACTAGTTTTAAATACCAGAATAAGTTACCCTTAAATCATGAATATATTATATATATATTTTACTTGACAAAGGTGAATCTTGTGAGGATTACATCAGATGGGCATGTCAAACCGAAGCAAAGGCGTTAGGAAATATTAAAAATATCGTTCTATCATTACCGGATTCTAGTGAGTCATTCTCAGGCGGTGTTTAACCCCCCAAAGCCTAACAAGGCTGTCCATAAAATGATGCAAATTAAATGGTTATTATTAACTGAATCCCTACAAATTACTATCATACTCATGATATGCGTGCAATTGAGTAAACAGGCATAGTTAGTCCGCAATCAGCGACTGAGTCAATTCCTCCCCATTTTCAAGTAACGAATACTTCTTGATCAACGTGCACTCGCCTCCCTTTTCTAAATCAATACCATATTGATAAAAATACCCTTCTGAAGTAACCACAATAACATGTGACGAGGTTGGTGAAAGCGCAACCACACTTTTTAATCCTTTATTCGGTAATTTGACAAACGCAAAATCTCGCGCAGGCTCCCACATCTCCGTCACCGCTGTGGGCAGGTATCCGCCTACCCGGCCTGCAACGCTTCGACCTATTGTCTGAGACGATCGTCGAATCAAATTCCGCATTGCGCCGTTCCGTGTTTTGCCATCCATCATTGTGTCAAAAATACCACCACTTATTCCCGTCGGTGATGAACCTGACTCGGAACCAACAGAGGATGACAAGCTTTTCCGCCTGCCATCATCTGAAGATATCTGTTGATCCTCTTCGGCTTCTGACAACTTAAATATGTGAACAGTCTCAGTGGCTGATGACACGCAGAGAAGACTGGAGGCATTATTGAACGTAATGGAATATATCCGGGACGGATACGAACCCCTTCTAAACTGATATAATTTTTGACCACCTGGTACCGAAAAAACTCGCACGATCGTACCGGTGTCTGAGGCTGACGCCAATAACGTACCGTCTTGATTTAACGATACACATGATAGCGGCGCCTTATGCGCCTCGATAACATTTAATGGTTGTAGTGACAAAGCATCAAATATCAAAACATCGCCAGTACCAGCTTGAAATGAAGCAGGAAACGTTGGAGAAATCGGTGACGATGCTGCTGCTGCTGTCGTAGCTGACGAAGGTGACGGATATGCAATATAGCAATTTTCAGATGACGGTGATAGTGCGCAAATTGCTGACAGATAAGCACATATATAATAAACTGCAGTAACTTTTTTTAAAAAAAAAAATAAAAAAAAAATATGGCTTACCATTTGGATTAGGTGACGTTTCAATGGTGTGAAGTAACTTCATGTTGCTGATATCATATACATAAATTTGTTCCTCAAGAACGACTATTAACCTCCTTCGATTTAATTTGACTGCTAATACAGACGTTGGAAACGTCAGTTCGCATATAGTAGATTGCCGCTATTAATTTCAGTTAATCTTTTTTTGCACTAGCTTGCTACATTTAGTTACCTTTGTGTTGGTAATATGAAGCCGTCGTGGTGATAGCGCTGGCTGATCGCCGATGCCAACCAAAGCCACTAACGACGTACAAAACAACATTTCCACGATTGCTGCCTTATTGTTAGACTAATCGAGACAAGGTATTACTGTCCGATTTACCTATCCCTCCATCGGCTGAAACCCAGTTAACTTTGCTGAAATTAAGAGTATCAGGTTCATCAACATACCTTTGTAAAAACATTTCCCAAACGGATCACAGTTATAAATCTTATAGCCATGCTTAGTCCCAACAGATATACAGCTGAAGTCTTGATTGAAGTTGACGAAATTTAACGTGTCGTCAAAATGAGAATAACTTCCATGATGCGAATCCGGAGTTGAGGACTCCATGTTTGGTTTGAATAAAATCGACCCGCAATAAAAGCCTAGTTATTTCTTTTTTTTTTTTTTCGCTATATTTCTAAGTCTTGTAACAAAAACTTTTTAAATATTCGTGGTGACAAAAAGATGAAATAACCATATATATGATGAATCAATAACTCATATTCACATCATATTCAACCAGGGTCCGGAAGTGTAACCCATAATAAGGGCAATTAGATATTCTAAAGTGCTTATACTAATATGGAAACATAAGCGCCAAAAGAAAAATCAATAAACATGCATTTACGATAATTTAATACACAGCCAAAAAAAAATAAAATAGATAAATCCTCTTAGTTATATACATATACTTGCAATGCGTCAAAGAGTCAAGAAAGCCTTGAAAGAAAAATCTTTGAAGAAAAGTAACGTCCGGAGTTTTAATAATGCAAAGAAACAGGCGAGGACCGCGAGGCCGATTGATTTGTTTTCAAAGAAAGATTCAATTCTGTTAGTTGGTGAAGGTACAAGAAAAAAAAATTTTTTTAATCATTTGTTTGTGTTTATTAATCTTTTAATAAAGGTGATTTTTCATTTACGAAATCATTATTACTTCCTCCACATTCGCATTCGCCAGACTTGATAACCGCAACAGCATTTGACTCGAAAGAAACATTGCAGTCGAAGTACCCTGACACTGCCTCTCAGATTATAAATTACATTGAAAAATTTGTACCCCCAGAAACCGAAGAGGATGAGAGCGATAAGGATCCAAATGAATGGGATGAACGAGATTTTGAAAAGTTTTACAATAATCCAGATGAATCTGTTACCGGTGATATAATGAATGTGGCCACATTGCTATATTCAGTCGACGCAACCAAGTTTTCAAAACAAAAATACTTTAAAAATAAAAAATTTGACTGCTGTGTTTTTAATTTCCCACATACCGGCAGCGGAATTACCGATCAAGACAGAAACATTAGGCAAAATCAAGAACTAATCTCTGGATTTCTGCGTTCAGTAAAGTCTGTTGTCAAACCCACCGGAAAAGTTATCATAACAATCTTTGAAGGACTACCATATGACTTATGGCAGGTTAAAGAGTTAGCTAAAGCATCGGGATTTGATACTATCCGAAGTGGTAAGTTCGTTTGGGAACATTACGACGGATATGACCATCGCAAAACAGCAGGTGTTGGGGAAACCACAAAAAAGGCAAGTACAAGAGATGCAAAGACGTATATATTCCAGCTGAGGACAGAAACTCAACAAAAGACACCAACAAGTAAAAAACGTCGACGAGACTCGAATTCAACCAGTAGCTCAGATAGCGAATAAACACAAAAAGTCGTGGCAACATTACAAACCTAACTCCACTTCAACCATTGATGCGCAAGTAAACAAAAAAAATATAAAAAAAAGATTTCTTAACTTGGAAAAACTCTTCGAAGAGCTGAATCATCCCATTCCTCACCAGTGAACGGATCACGAACTCTAACTTTTGGTAATCCGGCCTTCTCAGCAAATTGTCTCAGCGTTTCGCGGCCATATATTTTTCCATTCGGAAGCATAACTGGATCAGTCTCAACTGAACTTCGCACATGATGTGCATAGGGAAGCGGTTTCGATAATTCGTGAAGTTCCGGAGAGCATATTGGGCAGAGCGACGCGTTGTAGTTGCTTACAAACGAAATTGGATGCGCACCTGGCTTACAAGATGGTGTCTTTAATGCTGACAATCCTGCAGATAGTGATATTTGAAGTAATGAAGGCATCGGAAGACCATGAAGGGAATTATGAGCCGCGATGAATTGACTTGCAAGATATGTCCATCGATCTTGCGAGAATAAGTCCGCATACGGGCTATCGGCATCATCTGCAGTAGAATACACAAGTGAGCCTGAAGCTCTCAAGATTTCATTTAAATGAGTATCTGCATTAGGAACGAGATATTTTTGTGAATATTTAATCGCTTCTTCAATATTTCCAGCCCGAACGAATTCGATATGTTGCTGTAAACGAACTTCAAACTCAAGGTTATTCTATAAGCTATTAGAATGGACGAACTCAAGGGAAAAAAAAAAAAACCCAATTCCCTTACGTTTGCCTTCTTGAGATAGCTCTTATTTTCGTTACACCATGCCAAACACTCAGCAGTTGAGCCATTTCGAAGACTGTGCTCGATTTTTTTGCAAGTTGTAAATATATCCACGTCCACAAGATCCTGACAATGTCAACACACACGATATAAAAATATTTCCTCTTCTTATGGATTACCTTCAAATTTTGATTTATATCAATCAATGACTGCGCGCTTTTGAAATATCCTTGCCGGAGAAAGCTATCCACAATAAGTCTTTGTAGCCTTGTCTGGTTCCATTGATCATAAACTGGAGAATCTATACTTTTGATTGAATACAATTCATCCAAATGATCTATGCGAGTTTTCGACTTGGCCACTTTTTCATCTTCCTCATTTTTCAGATTTGCGAGTTTCAGACTTAATGTCTCTGCTTTTGTGATCATCTTATCCAACAGAGCGAGACACTCATCAGGACTTGAGTTTCTCGCCAAAAACACTTCTTCTGCCGCATTTTTAATCAACTGTGTATCTCTTTCTATGTATTTTTGTGAGAGTTTAAAGTTTGAACGCATGGCATTGTGAGGTAGTCGTAATAACGATTGCTCCTACAACAAGTTAACTGACAAGTATTGCATGGAAATAGCCAAGAGCGTATCGGAAAACTTACAAGAAGAACGTAGTTTTCAGAATTAAAATCTTTTGACATGCTAAAAAGACTATTAAATCAATTGAAAACAAAAGTTTCTTATTTTTTTTTAAGCTCGATTGTGTGTTCCGTAGTTAGTGCTTTACCAGATCGAGATCTAAATGGATACGAATATAAAGTGAGAGCGCGGTGAAGTCCAACCTTAATAACTACGCCCGACTACAAAGTGCCAACAAACCAAGTCTTTCTAACTAAACATTTTTTTTTTAAAGAGCCAAGTAGATGTCTTTTGCGCATTAAGAAGCCGCATTCCATCCCTAGTGATTTGCCCGAATTTTCCGAAAGCCGAGATCGCCCAAATTCATACCGACTAAATCATAGTGCGCTTAAGTTAAATATTATCGTGTAGTAAAGTTTCGATAGTTTTGGTGAATCCCGAACTAAAGGCGCAACGTGTTTACCTGATTAATTGCCACCCTGTCTTACATTATGATCCCAGATGTTAGTTTAATAATAAGTACAGAATATTATAGTGAGTATTTTAGTTTAATTAATGAGGTCAGTTAATGTAGTCGTCCCACCCAAATTATCTCAAGTGTGCTCGTCCAGTGATTAAATACGGACTCGATCTCTATCATTACCGCATCTTAAAGAAAGACCTGACCACACACCATATCCCCGTCACCACATGCAGCACTAAAGCTAATGTCACTTGTTTATCGATTCCGTTTTATCATGGCTTTTCAAACAATCCGTCAAATCCACCACACTCCGGCATCAAACCCGGCTCACTACGCACAGAAAAACAGACAGCACGATCACGGCCGGCACGGCTACTTTAACCGATTTAACATCTGCAACCATGCTGTACACCCAACCAGCTCAGCCATCCATCGCGCTCCATTACTCGTAGGTAGACGCTGCTGACGTGGAATCAATTAACCAGGTAGACACATTGCGTCTTTATGGGCGTGTACGAACGTGTGTTATCCAACAGAGAATCTGCGGTCCATTAAGGAGATCACGTAAGATAATGGCTTTGGTCTTTTTGCCGGCGTGCGTTGGATTGAACGGAGTGGTGTCTGAATATTGTATGAATTTTTCTAGTCGTCCGAAGAGCCGTTACAAGTGTGAGAGGTACTGTTCAGGAATATTAAAATACAATTATTGTACTAGCTTGCTTGAAGTTTTCCTACTGCTGAATAAAACAACCAACGCCTACCTCCCCAGAGACTGAGGTTTCGGCGGCGGCGGCGAACAAGGATGGTCACGATGTCCGCAACAAGATCGCATGACAGGCAACATGACTCCAATTCCTTCGATTTCAATGCAGTACCCAGTCAATCCATTTACCGGAGACTTCTCCGTGTCTGTCGACTTTCTCCAACACATGCTTCTCCCGGCTCCAAGCTTCAAAGCCCGTACAGGGGTGTGAAACGTCAAAATCCAAGCAACGAAAACAAAACGGCCACGCAAGTGCTCATAAAGAAAATCAAACTCCTCCACAAACCTGTTATGAAGCTATCCACCACTGTCCGAGATGTAGACGACCAACGATGGCTCTCAAAACCGAGCCAGACGTTTTCAACAGGTTCATTGTCGCCCTCGAGGTCGAGGTGAAAACTCTCAAGGCTGCTTCCGAAAGCATCCCTTCTCTGACCGCAAGAGTCGACAAGAACAACAAGAAACTGAGCACTTTAACCAAATCTCGCATCAGCATGACTCAAGACCTTTAAACAGCAATGTTACCTAGAGATTCACACGTCAGGACAATCACATACCAAGACCTCAAGAACTCTCAATACGGCCTCCAGAACAAGGATTCTACTCTCGCCGCACAAGCAGAAGCTAGTTTCGCGCGTCCCGAGTATGACCTAAACGCCATGAAGCGCACGTTGAAGCTCAATACCGCCACACTGAGGCAATCAAGAAGCAAGTTGCCATTGCCAAAGGCAAAATCCGTGCCGCAATATCGGCTAATAACAAATCCTACCAAGTCTACTCAAGCAGCCTGGACTGTCGTAACTCGCAGCAAGGCCAAGGATTCTCACTCAAGACCATTCTCACGCAAACTGCAAAAGTAGCGACCTTGTTCCTGCATGCGATGATGAACCGTACGTACCTGTCTCGCCAACCTGATCCCCGCACTGACCAACCGCCTCACGACACTTGACACCGAACCTTGGTACAAGCTTGGTACAAGGGCGTTATCTGCAACGTCCAGACACTCGACAGTTCGACATGGAAGCCATTTACACCACCATTTACACCACCATCGAGACCGACCACGAGATCAAGCCCAAAACGATGCTTCGCTCAATTGGCAGCATTCTGGCTGTGCTAACATTCGAGTCTCTTGCAGACTATAATACGGTCATCATTAGGGTTACCTCCGTTACAGGGTTTCACCATACAGGACCACCGACCACATGAGCACAAAAAGCCACGAACCACGTCTGTGTTGATAATTCCAACCTCCTCAGTTTTCTTTTTTATCTTAAAAAAGGACAACTAAGCTTTCAAACGTATTAGCTTCTAACTAAGAAAATTGTGTGATAAGATAAATGAATAAGTAAGTGAAAGATTGATAGATTGAAATCCATCCCGAAAGAGCAACATGAAAATTGATAAACACGAAGCAGAAAACCAGGAGGAAACACTGAAAAGCAATCTTATAAATTAATAAACATTTTTTCTTTTCTTTTTTTTTTTTTTAAATATCATAAATAAGAAAATGAAAACAATACAAAACAAAACAAAACAAAACAATCACCATTAATCGCTGACGAGTGCCACCGCGGCACGAGTAAACAAGGTCTTGAAACCATCTGGCGTCCTGTGCTGGATCGCTTTGGAATGGGTACCGGCGTCGAAAAATATGTAGCTTAGACAGATGCGACGATCGTAGCATGATACCATGATACCGCGCTCGTCCGCTATCGAGAGGGTTCGCCATAACGATAAAAAAGTTACCCTGTTGGTTAAAACCTCAACTGTTCGGTCACTTTGAATTGCATGGCAACCACAAGAAGATACAGGCCTCCCTCCAATAGACCAATCCGAGGTACTACGAGCCCAGAGTTGCTTAGAAGCACTCAAACTATGGCAGATAGATTATGATAATAATACAAGGGGATTGTGGTACTGATCTCTAAATTCGGGCCTACAAGTTTCAACAAAACTGAAAAATCTTATCTTACGAGACTCATCCAAAGGACCACGGGCGATAATTAGCCGGGTCGTCCAACTTCGCACTGGACATGGAAGATTTGGAGCATATTTTGAACGATTCCATATCGCAGGTCAAAGCCACGTCTGCGAGTGCGGCATCTTTGACGACACCACCCACGCATTAATACATTATGAATTAAAAACAGCACATAGATCGCTACTTGGCACTGACCTCACACCTGCCAACCTGCTTGACACCCGCGGGGGTCTTGCTCGGGTAACAAAATTTCTCGAGGAAGCTTAAGTTGATAAGATAAGGAAAGCTGGCATTGGGAAACTGTCGTAACAAGTTTGGAACGTCGCATTATGTTAACCCTTAACTTACGGAAAATTTGGACATTTCTCGGGATGACCAGTGTCCAATCTTAAGTATAACACTGAAAAGGCGTGACTTTGTTTTGGTTTAATTTGAAATTATGACATTGGCATGGCCTATCTAATTCATGTAATACTTATTGTTGTTTCAGTGTTTGTTTTGTTTTGGCGACCGGCGTTAAGTAGCAATTATGTAATATGTAATTAGCGTCAATAAAAATATATCAATCAATCACTTTGAATTGTAAAGGAATCGGGTCTACATGGGTTGCAGTCTACAATCACCTGACATGTGACTAGACTGCACAGGACATGGTCGATGATTTTTATTAAAAGAAGTCTGAAGTACAAAAGAAACAAGGTAAAGATGGATGGAACATGTCCCTAAATGATAGCCAATACTAAACCAATAACCCCAACCCCGGGTTACTTTTTTTTATTTTTTTTCTTAAAAAGGAGCCATATAGCACCCCGATTTATATTATTCTATAAATAAATATTGAACATCAAACATATAGGCATATAAGAAAGTAGAGGAAATAAGTATACCACAGCATAAAAGTAATATGAAAAGAGGAAAAAGAAAACAAAAAGAGCAATAAGCATGACAAG